>NC_060190.1:15491744-15514244 GCF_021184085.1 Oncorhynchus gorbuscha | reverse complement strand
TTCTACCCACGCACTCACACATACTTATACTGACACACACACACACACACACACACACACACACACACACACACACACACACACACACACACACACACACACACACACACACACACACACACACACACACACACACACACACACACACACACACACTGGATTCTACACACACACACACACACACACACACACACACACACACACACACACACACACACACACACACACACACACACACACACACACACACACACACACACACACACACACACACACACACACACACACACACACACACACACACACTACATAAGCCAACACACACATAACACGCGCACAAATACATACTGATGTGACACACACACACTTTTACACTCCCCACATAGCTGCTGCTACTGTCTATTTTCTATCCTGTTGCCTAGTCACTTTACATTACATTATATTTAAGTCATTTAGCAGACGCTCTTATCCAGAGCGACTTAAACCTACCTATATGTACATATCTACCTCAATTACCTCGTACTCCTGGTACTCCCTGTAGGCATGTTATACAGGGAGCCTCGCTATTGTTATTTTACTGCTGCTCTTTTTCTCTCTTTTTTTTAGGTATTTAAAAAAACTCAATTGCTGGTTAAGGGATTGTCAGTAAGCATTTCACTGTAAGGTCTACCTGTTGTATTCGGCGCATGTGACAAATACAATTCGATTTGTTATTTACCTTTATTACCTGGTACTTCCTGTATTTAGCCATTCTATTTTTACTCTTCACGGTGTATTTATTTATTCCTCGGGTCACTATTTCCATGTAAAAATAATCTATATCTTGCATTCTGCATTGTTTGAAAATGACCCATAAGTAAGCATTTATTTCCCTGTTAGTCTACACCTGTTGTTAACGAAGCATGTGACAAATAACATTTTATTTGATTTAATGATCAGTAATTACCAGGTCCACTTTCATTGATGCTTCAAGAGGAGTCCTCTCTCCTTATGGGCAGTGTGAGTTTCGGAATGAACCATTTGAATGCCTGAAATGGGTGCCATATGGTCTTGTCTTTGTTTTGCCCTTGTGTAATTAATGAGAGAGATCAACATTAAGAATTGACCCCCCCCCCTTCATTTTGGGTTTAGGACTTTAAGTTTAAGAGTGTTTTGACACAGACATATTTTGACTTCACACTACCAACTTGCTATGCTGTAGAAACAATTTTCTGATACGGAACAGCATGAAATAACATAATCATGAACATAATTGCACTGTTGCTGTAGAATACATACACACACGCACAGAAACACACACACACAGTAGAGTAAAAAGTCCTTGTTGTGCCATGGTCACATCGCATTTCAATCAAAATGGTCTGCAAGGTAAGAATCTGTGATGATGCCAAGTTATTGGAAAAATACATTCTTATTGGTTCATCCAATGCTGTTTCTCTATTTTGACTACATTGTGGGCCTTAGAGCACAAGTCTTGGGTTTGGACGTGGGAGCCTTCACATACTTTAAAGTGGCCCTCTTACTCTAAGGTCCCATTAGGACAAAACATGAGGTTTCAAAACATGCCATGGTATAACATCCATCCATAGGATATGGTGTCCATATTAGGACAAAGTGAGGCTGTCCTAACATGGACACCGTACATAACAATCATTTACACTGATCATACCAAACATTAAGAACCCCTTTCTAATATTGAGTTGCACCTCCCCCTAGAGGCATCACTACAGACCCTGGTTCGATTCCAGGCTGTATCACAAGTCCCATAGGGCGGCGCACAATTGGCCCAGTGTCTTCCGGGTTAGAGTTTGGCTGGGGTAGGCCATCAATAAGAATTTGTTCTTAACTGACTTGCCTCGTTAAATAAAGGTTAAATCAAATCAAAATGTTGGCCGGATGTCCTTTGGGTGGTGGACCATTCTTGATACACACGGGAAACTGTTGAGCGTGAAAAACCCAGCAGCATTGCAATTCTTGACCTAAACCGGCATGCCTGTGTAACGGATGTGAAACGGCTAGCTTAGTTAGCGGTGGTGCGCGCTAAATAGCGTTTCAATCGGTGACGTCACTTGCTCTGAGACCTTGAAGTAGTAGTTCCCCTTGCTCTGCAAGGGCCGTGGCTTTTGTGGAGCGATGGGTAACGATGCTTCGTGGGTGACTGTTGTTGATGTGTGCAGAGGGTCCCTGGTTCGCCCCCGGGTATGGGCGAGGGGACGGTCTAAAGTTATACTGTTACACCTGGCACCTACAGTACTACCATACCCTGATCAAAAATGGTTATATGTTGTGTCTTTCCCGGTCACCCCCTGAATGGCACACACACAATCCATGCCTCAATTATCTCAAGGCTTAAAAATCGTTCTTTAACCTTTTGTCCTCCCCTTCATCTACACTGATTGAAGTGGATTTGACAAGTGACATCAATAAGGGATCATAGCTTTCACCTGGATTCACCTGGTCAGTCTATGTCATGGAAAGAGCAGGTGTTCTTTAATGTTTTGTACACTCAGTGTATATGGCTGTGCAATGTAACTATGCAGATTCAAGACACAGAACAAATTTGCGTAACTGCTGCTGTAAACCACATTCCTAATCCCTTATGAATAAACATGTTTACTGTATTTAAAGGGAAACCATTTGTTTGGACAGCAGCTCAGATTTTTTTTCTCCACCACTGTCTAAATATTCCCCTAAGTGTTTTCTGATGATGATGGTATAGTACAGATTATAGAGAGATATAGAGTAGCCAGGTTAGCTTACATAAAAAAAAAAAAAGTTTGAGTCATTTAGCAGATGCTCTTATCCAGAGCGACTTACAGTAGTAAGTGCATACTTTTTCATACATTTGCATACTTTTTCATACATTTGCATACTTTTTCATACATTTGCATACTTGTTTCATACTCAGGGCAATGTTAGAGCTACAGTACTTAGTGCATGTTTCATATACACATGATTTACTGTGGTGATCTCCAGCGTGTATCCCAAGTGGCACCCTATTCCCTATATAGAGCCCTATGGGCCCCAGTCAAAAGTAGTGCACTATATAGGGAATAGGGTTCCATTTGATACACGGCCGAGGCCTGGTTCAGTAGAACTCGTTCGTCATCTGATGGATTGTGTTGGGTTGGCTTCTTTATTCTTCCCTCTGACTGATTTGTTTAATGTTCCTAATGGGAGTCAATGGAGTTGTTCACATCAGCAGCAGTCTGTGGCTCAGAGGAGTCAATGGAGTTGTTCACATCAGCAGTAGTCTGTGGCTCAGAGGAGTCAATGGAGTTGTTCACATCAGCAGCAGTCTGTGGCTCAGAGGAGTCAATGGAGTTGTTCACATCAGCAGTAGTCTGTGGCTCAGAGGAGTCAATGGAGTTGTTCACATCAGCAGCAGTCTGTGGCTCAGAGGAGTCAATGGAGTTGTTCACATCAGCAGTAGTCTGTGGCTCAGAGGAGTCAATGGAGTTGTTCACATCAGCAGCAGTCTGTGGCTCAGAGGAGTCAATGGAGTTGTTCACATCAGCAGTAGTCTGTGGCTCAGAGGAGTCAATGGAGTTGTTCACATCAGCAGCAGTCTGTGGCTCAGAGGAGTCAATGGAGTCGTTAACATCAGCAGTAGTCTGTGGCTCAGAGGAGTCAATGGAGTTGTTCACATTGCAGTAGTCTGTGGCTCAGAGGAGTCAATGGAGTTGTTCACATCAGCAGTAGTCTGTGGCTCAGAGGAGTCAATGGAGTTGTTCACATCAGCAGCAGTCTGTGGCTCAGAGGAGTCAATGGAGTTGTTCACATCAGCAGCAGTCTGTGGCTCAGAGGAGTCAATGAAGTCGTCCACATCAGCAGTAGTCTGTGGCTCAGAGGAGTCAATGAAGTCGTTCACATCAGCAGTAGTCTGTGGCTCAGAGGAGTCAATGAAGTCGTTCACATCAGCAGTAATCTCAGTGGCTCGGAGCAGTAGGAGTTGGAGGAGACTGAGGTGGTTGGTTGAACTTTCTCATATTGAATCTGTTCAATTCTAGATACAGACAGTATGGGCCCCAAACCCCACCTCTTTAAGGAATACCTAGGATAGTATAAGTAATCCTTCTCACCCCCCCCTTTAAGATTTAGATGCACTATTGTAAAGTGACTGTTCTACTGGATGTCATAAGGTGAATGCACCAATTTGTAAGTCGCTCTGGATAAGAGCGTCTGCTAAATGACTTAAATGTAAATGTAAAATGTATGTTTTATTTCACCTTTATTTAACCAGGTAGGTTAGTTGAGAACAAGTTCTCATTTGCAACTGCGACCTGGCCAAGAAAAAGCAAAGCAGTTCGACATACAATCAATAATACAGTAGAAAGATCTATATACAGCATGTACAGCATGTGCAAATGAGGTAGGATAAGAGAGGTAAGGCAATAAATAGACTATGGTGGCAAATTAATTACAATATAATTAAACACTGGAATGGAAGGATGTGCAGAAGATGAATGTGCAAGTTGAGATACTGGGGTGGAAAGGAGCAATATAAATAAATAAATAAATAAATACAGTATGGGGATGAAGTAGATTGGATGGGCTATTTACAGATGAGCTATGTACAGGTGCAGTGTCTGGCCCCCTCACTCTAAAAGGGAACCGTCTCTCCCTGATACGGCATAGAACAGAACCATTAGCTCATGTTATCTGGAATGCTCTTTAGGCTTTATTACCCAAAGACATCGTAAATCTCCTCTGTCAGTGCTATCTCATAGAGGCCCATCCTCAGTGGAAGACACACACAATACTCTATAATTATAGATGTAATATTATTACAATAGATGTAATATTGATGTAATATGATTATAATGTAATACAAGCATTATAACATAATCTTGCAATTTTCCACAACAGGTGACAAAACATATGGCACTGTGATAGACTGCATCCAATTTGTTGAGTAGAGTGTTGGAGGCTATTTTGTAAATGACATCGCCGAAGTCGAGGATCAGTAGGATGGTCAGTTTTACGAGGGTATGTTTGGCAGCATGAGTGAAGGATGCTTTGTTGCAAAATAAGAAGCTGATTCTAGATTTAATTTTGGATTGGAGATGTTTGATGTGAGTCTGGAAGGAGAGTTTACAGTCTAACCCGACACCTAGGTATTTGTAGTTGTCCACATATTCTAAGTCAGAATCTGAGTAGTGATGCTGGATGGGCGGGCAGGTGCGGGCAGCAATCGGTTGAAGAGCATGCATTTAGTTTTACTTGCATTTAAGAGCAGTTGGAGGCAACGGAAGGAGTGTTTTATTGCATTGAAGCTCATCTGGAGGTTAGTTGTCCAACGAAGGGCCAGAGGTATACAGAATGGTGTCGTCTGCGTAGAGGTGAATCAAAGAATCACCAGCAGCGAGAGCGGCATCATTGATGTATACAGAGAAGAGAGTCGGCCCGAGAATTAAACCCTGTGGCACCCCCATAGAGACTTCCAGAGGTCCGGACAACAGGCCCTCCGATTTGACATACTGAACTCCACCTGAGAAGTAGTTGGTGAACCAAGCGAGGCATTCATTTGAGAAACCAAGGCTGTTGAGTCTGCCAATAAGAATGTTATGACTGACAGAGTCAAAAGCCTTAGCCAGGTCGATGAAGACAGCTGCACAGTAATGTCTCTTATCGATGGCGGTTATGATATAGTTTAGCACCTTGCGCGAGGCTGAGGTGCACCCATGACCAGCTCTGAAACCAGATTGCATAGCGGAGAAGGTATGGTGAGATTTGAAATGGTCGGTAATCTGTTGACTTTGCTTTCAAAGACCTTAGAAAGAAAGGGTAGAATAGATATAGGTCTGTAGCAGTTTGGGTCTAGAGTGTCTCCCCCTTTGAAGAGGGTGATAACCACGGCAGCTTTCCAATCTATCGGAATATCAGACGATTATGAAAGAGAGGTTGAACAGTGTAGTAATAGGGGTTGCAATAATTTTGGCAGATCATTTTATAAAGAGAGGGTCTAGCCCGGCTGATTTGTAGGGGTCCAGATTTTGCAGCTCTTTCAGTACATCAGCTATCTAGATTTGGGTGAAGGAGAAGTGGGGGAGGTTTGGCCGAGTTCCTGTGGGGAGAGCTGGGCTGTTGAACGGGGTAGGGGTAGCCAGGTGTAAAGCATAGCCAGCCGTAGAAAAATGCTACTTGAAATTCTCCATTATTGTGGATTTATCGGTAGTGATAGCATAAATTCAATGCATAATGTACAGACAAGGGTATGGTAGAATGTGACTACATTGGAGGTAAACCTAGGCATTGAGTAATGATGAGCGAGATATAGTCTCTAGAGACGTTTAAACCAGGTGATGTGATGCGATGCACATGTGGGAGGTGGAACAACATGGTTGGTTAAGGCATATTGAGCAGGGCTCTATAGTGAAATAAGACAGTAATCACTAACCAGGACAGTATGGGACAAGACATATTGACATTAGGGAGAGGCATGCGTAGCCAAGTTATCGTATGGTGAGTGGTTGGGCTGGCTGGGGACATGGAGATTCAGACAGTTAGCAGGCCGGGGCTGGCAAGCTTGCAGTTAGCAGGCGGGGGCTAGCAAGCTAGTATAAGGGCGTTAGAGGGACGTCACGATGGGGGAAAGTCTGTTTTTGCCTCCTCGTGCGGTGAAGTCAATAGACCAGTCGTTAAATTAGTATGGTTCCAAGAAGCAGAGGGATCTAAGTCCAATTGGAAAAATGGGTATAGTGGTCCAAGAAACTGGCCGATAGATCAGCTAACAGTCCAATATGCTATAGATAGCTAGCAGGCCGCAGTTAGCAGAATGGGCCTTCCGGGGATGTCGTGCCTGAGGGGCCTGTTGGTATCCTCGGGCAGATTATGTTGGTATTCCAGTAGTGAAGGATCGGCGGAGTTCCGTGCCCCGTACCAGCAGTAGAAGGGATCCGGATATTGTAGCGGAGGAGTGGACTTCAGGAGTAGCCCAGGAGCTCTAGCCGGGAGATGGGTCTAGCATGGGCTAGCTCCAGGCTAGTTGGTGCTTGCTCCGGGATGGAAACCTTAGCCAGGAGTAGTCAATCTGGGTTGCAGTTAGCTAGCTGCCATGATCCAGATTAAAAGGTTCAGAGTTTGCGATGGGAATCCTGTGATATGGTGAGAAAAATTGGTCCGGTATGCACTGGTTTGAAACATGTTGTACGAACTGGCGAGAGCTTTCCGAGGTAAAGCTTAGCTAATGACCGCTGGCAGTGGTTATCGGACCGATAGCTGGTAGCTAGCTAGCTTCAGTTGAGGTATTCCAGTTTGGAGGTAAATAGAAATACTTTAGAAAAACAGATCCACGCCACATTGGGTGAGGCAGGTTGCAGGAGAGTATTTTGAAGTTGAGGAAAAATATATAAAAATATATAAAATATATATACATGGGACGAGACAAGACAAAGACGTCTGACTGCTACGCCATCTTGGTTACCCGTGTAAACACACACACACACACACACACACACACACACACACACACACACACACACACACACACACACACACACACACACACACACACACACACACACACACACACACACACACACACACACACACACACACACACACACACACACACACACACACACACACACACACACCTGTATACACACGCTTACACACACACGTACACAAACACACTCTTTCTCCTTCACCTCACAGCATTGGGCACTAGGAACAGCTGAACCCCGACACACCACAGCACAGACACATGGGACCTTAGTTGTTTTTACAATCACTTTGGCACTAATTTCAGAACCTTGTGGTCATTTTTCAGAAATCTAGACACAAAACTCAGAACGGTCATCACTTGTAACGCAGGCTGTCCAATGTTCAAAACGTTGCATTGTGCCTTAATATCTTTAAAGAAACCTTGCACTTGCAGAATCATTGGTTCAAATAACTAATTTATCATGAAATACCATAGGAACATTCATTTAGATCACCCACACAAGATCCCGATAGTTTCGTACAATCATTAAATATTGTAGTACAAAATATGTGATACATGTTTCATTATGCTACTACACGTAAATACATCAATGTAAAAGGACTAGTAGAGAGACCACTACAGACACAGTGGAACCATTGAACAAAACCTGAAATGTATTGATGAAATACAATCAAATCACAACATAGGTTTCTTTGAATCAAAACAAAAATAATTAGCTACAAAAAAAGAAAAAAACTACAGTAAAACGTCGACTGTTCCTCACCTGACTTACTGTAAAAAGTTACAACAAAGGATTGATTACTGTACTTCTATATTTCCATCACAACTGTCTTATGGATTTGGCCACAGGTTCTCATCCACATCACAATGGATTTACATTAGCCAAACTTCTTGGGAAGAATCTTTGGGCGAATCCAGGCCTGACACTGGTCTGCGGTGATGTCATTGCATGCATCATCCATGGCCTGGAGAAGGGTGGCTTGTTCGTGAGGACGCCTATCATATACCTTCCACCTTCATGTGGAGATAAAATCCTCAATTGGCTTAAGAAAAGGAGAGTATGGGGGTAAGTAAAGGGTGGTAAATTGTGGTTGGGCCTGAAACCATGCTTGCCCCATTTGAGCATGGTGGAAGCTGTCATTATCCCACACAATGACATAGGTCACGCCATCAGCTCTACAGACCTAATTTAGCTCATCAAGGAAGGTTACAAGGAGAACTTGATAGTTAGATCATTGTAATGAAATGAATAGACAGTCATCTCAGATGAAATGTGTGAATTGCATTTTGAAATGGTAATACTTTAATGTTAAAGTTGTGTCATTTTGAACAGGTGATTTTAGTTCAGTGAACAAATTATCTTAGCTTTATGTGTATCCAAGCAATTGGAAAAAGTGTTAAGAGTTTTGAAAAATGTGCATTTTGATCATCGGCTGTGAGTTTTGTGCCTTGAGCTTTGAAAAATGACATTATGGTTCTGAAATTGGTGCCAAAGTGATTGTAAAAGTATGATCCCTGCCTCCAGCTCCCCACACTATTACATTACATGAAATGATTAATGAATTAAAACTCAGTCAGCTGTCACTCTAAAATACTTAACTACACATCACGAGTAGGCCTACTTATGTTCTATGTAGATAATTGCATTTCTGAGTACTGATGTGTGTTTCATATCCATATTGAAATGCGTCCTGCTGCGAATCCTTTTTCCCTTGTCTAGATGAGAAGTTCTGCTCAGGAGACGTATGCATTATAAATCCTTTGCATTATTCAAAATATAAATATTTGTCATATTTATTAGTATTTGTCAGGCTTAGGCTTTGAACAAATACATTTTCCCATATCCATTTTCAAAGGTTATTTCAGTTGGAATATTCATGATGACTCCAAACAGAAGGAAGCCTGGTAACACTCGAAAGATCTGCTACAAGTTGAACAGATTGATAACGTTGGTGCTGCCAATAACTAGGCCTGTGTCAGTGGAGGCTGGTGGCTTGAACAACCGAGAAGGATGGGAGACCCACGGTATAGGCACGGACCACACGGAGACCACAAAGTGTGTTTCAAAAATCGTCAAAGACAAATTATTTTAACCTAAAGCATTTAATCAAGACATTTATAGTACAATATTATGGGGAAGGGGAATGAGAGGGCTACTTACACAGTGTTGGAAAAGGATCACAGCAGTGATTGACCGAGGGCATGAGGCAGGAGTTTAGATGTTCAGAGGCTTGTCCAATGCAGGACAGGATTTTACTGGGAAAACGAAACAATAACACAAGACACTATACAGTTAGACAAAAGAGCTAAGAATGAGTTAGTCCAAGCAAGGAATACAATCTTTGTGTAATAACGTGATTTGTGTATGTGAGTAACTCTACATACAGTAATGAGAGGAAATTGATAGGAGTACTCAGTGCTTGGAGAGGAAACATTCAATGTACCAGTGGGTGAACAGGTACATGAGACGTTGTGGCTTCAGTTCATGTCAGGAGAAAGTTGACAATGGTAGTGGAGTGGAGTAGTCATCAACTCTCAGTCAGGGAACAGGAGGGGACTTAGCTGTAAATACAAATAGCAGATGCATTCCATTACAGTTGCTCCGTCGTAGTTTCTCTTTGAAGTTAAACTCAGACATCTCAACATTTATACAGTCAAAACACAGACTGCGCATCTGGCCCACTTGACACATCAAAGTAGCCCAGAAACGTTCCTGAATAAAGGCCTGGTCATCCTCATTCCTGACGATAACTAGACAGGTGGACTGGTGACACCATAGGTCGCAGAGCGGTGGGGCAAGTTTTATCTCCTGGGGCCTGGAGTTTTTCCTTATATGTTAACCTAACTGCGAAAACTCTGGATCCCATAAGGTATGACAGTGATTAATCATTTGTAAAAAGGTTTTATATGGGCTATGATGGGACCATTTTTTCCGAATCAAGTCACATGGTTTAAAAAGTATTCTTTTTTAACTCCTGGCACGGGTGAGACGACCCCTTTCAAACTGCAGCTACCTTATATTTGTTCATATACATTATATTTAGACTAGATTAGGAGGGGGGTTTCCTCGACCCAGACACAGACAACAACTGATAGACAATAGAACTCACAGGGCTGAGCTTGTTTTACGCAATGTTTGCATCATGCAGGCCTATGCAACTGTAGGCCATGTTTTTAAAAATGACTCTCATCTGCCATCACTATGTCGATTGATTCAGTCCAGGTAATCATTTTGGATTAAAAACGTAGGCAGCCTAGCCAGCCCAATTTTGAATATAATCTCAATTTTATCACGTTCACATTTTCTCCTGACACACAAATGGACTATACATACATAACGTTACCAAATAGTTTACCCTGACCAGATGGACATGGAGCATAGGCTGCATGCAGCTGCTCTTATTAGTAGACCTACAGTTGATCAGACGGAAAGATTGTCTCGTTTTCATCCCATACAGCATGTCAGATTTCTAATGTTTAGTTGTAGCCTAGGCGGCGGCAACATCTATGTCATGAGTTTTTGCTCGTGTCTGTCTGGAGTAATTATATGTTATCATCTTTGCTAAATAAATACAGCAGGAAAGTGGA
Source organism: Oncorhynchus gorbuscha (assembly GCF_021184085.1). NCBI lineage: Eukaryota > Metazoa > Chordata > Actinopteri > Salmoniformes > Salmonidae > Oncorhynchus > Oncorhynchus gorbuscha. Next base: position 15,503,206 of record NC_060190.1, on the reverse strand, counting down.
AAGCCTACTTGCGCACACGGGACAAAATGTGCTGCGTCAACCTCTCTCTTTAATCTAACGTTTAATGGATGATGCGATGGAAACTATCAAATCATTCGGAATTGTTTTTGACATCCCAGGAAAGATGTTCAGCTTGTAAAGAATCGTAATGTGCAATTACAGGTGGCTTGATGATAGGCTCCCTGTTAACCAGCTATACATTTGATACCAGTTGGTATTGAACGCTCTCACCTTTTCATCCTTCTTCATGAAACTGATGTCAGGCCCTAGTGTTTAATTCTCACCTTTTCCGTGTACCCCAAAGAATAAAAGGGGTTCTTCAACAAAAAGTCCACAACATGTTCGGCAGCGTTGGCCATTCTACCATTCTGGCGGAGAAAAATGCAGTCTAACGCTGGTAGCTAGCTAGCTACTGAAGTTAGGAAGGCACATTGAAATAAATTGCACTAACTGGACACAAAAATAAAGTTCTAAACCCAAGAAAACAATGTATAATATACAGTTGAAGTCGGGAAGTCTACATACACTTAGGTTGGAGTCATTAAAACTCGCTTTTCAACCACTCTGCAAATTTCTTGTTAACAAACTATAGTTTTAGCAAGTCAGTTAAGACATCTACTTTGTGCATGACACAAGTCACTTTTCCAACAATTGTTTACAGACAGATTATTTCACATATAATTCCCTGTATCACAATTCCAGTGGATCAGAAGTCTACATACACCAAGATGACTGTGCCTTTAAACAACTTGGATTCCAGAAAAGGATGTCATGGCTTTAGAAGCTTCTGATAGGCTAATTGACATAATTTGAGTCTATTGGAGGTGCACTTGTGGATTAATTTCAAGGCCTACCTTCAAACTCAGTGCCTCTTTGCTTGACATCATAGGAAAATCAAAAGAAATCAGCCAAGACCTCAGAAGAAAATTGTAGACCTCCCCAAGTCTGGTTCATCCTTGGGAGCAATTTCCAAACGACTGAAGGTACCACGTTCATCTGTACAAACAATAGTACGCAAGTATAAAACCCATGGGACCACGCAGCCATCAAACCGCTCAGGAAGGAGGAGACGCGTTCTGACTCCTAGAGATGAACGTACTTTGGTGCGAAAAGTGCAAATCAATCCCAGAACAACAGCAAAGGACCATGTTAAGATGCTGGAGGAAACATGTACAAAAGTATCTAAATCAACATTAAAATGAGTCCCATATCGACATAACCTGAAAGGCCACTCAGCAAGAAAGAAGCCACTGCTCCAAAACCGCCATAAAAAAGCCAGACTACAGTTTGCAACTGCCCATGTGGATAAAGATCGTACTTTACGGAGAAATGTCCTCTGTTCTGATGAAACAAAAATAGAACTGTTTTGCCATAATGACCATTGTTATCTTTGGAGGTAAAAGGGGGAGAAAGGGGAAGCCGAAGAACACCATCCCAACCATGTAGCACAGGGGTGGCAGCATCATGTTGTTGGCCCAGCATCCTCTGGGTTAGGGGAAGGTTTGGCTGGCCGGGATGTCCTTGTCTCATCGCGCTCTAGCGACTCTTGTGGCGGGCTGAGAGCATACACGGTTGCCAGTTGTACGGTGTTTCCTCCGACACATTGGTGCAGCTAGCTTCCGGGTTAAGCGAGCAGTGTGTCAAGAAAACAGTGCAGCTTGGCAGGGTCATGTTTCTGAGGACACATGGCTCTCGACCTTTGCCTCTCCCTAGTCCGTATGGGAGTTGCAGCGATGGGACAAGACTGTAACTACCAATTGGACAAAAGTTCAAAACATTTAAAATATTCCCGACTTTCATGAGTTGGCCAGAGGCGGAGGAGGAAGACGCAGACATATAGAGGACAGGCTAAACAGGTCTAATCTCTCCTATCTGCTCTCTCCTGTCTGGTCTCCTGTCTATTCGCTGTTATTTATCATTAATCACTCGGCACGGGAAATAAATTAGTCAATAGTTGATATTCTAGACAGGTCAACTGAGAGTGTGTGTGTGCGCTTACTATGTGACTGTGTGTGCACAAGAGATGGTACGAATGCATATACATGTAAGCATGTGCATGCATTTGCATGTGTGCAAATGTGATGGAATAAAATACAAAATCGACTCCTTTATCTGTGATGAAATCTTCTGGTGATGAAATCTTCTGGTGATGAAATCTTCTGACTCGCTTGTGCTGTCATCACGGGTAAGCTATTTGATCAAAGGGACCGATAGAGTGAATGCACAACCCATCACTACATCCTTAGAACGAATACGACACGTATCGTCAGCCAGTCCCATCTCAGGTAATGTGATTAAGCAAGTACCGCCTGCTACTGCGGTTCCTCTGCCCCGGACGCAAGCTCATTGGAGCCGACATGGCTGTGAGATTAGACTGGGTGAGAGCCGGCCCTGACTGCCCCAAAGGGACCCTCAGTGTGTTAGCGAGGCGAGGAGACGGGAGTAGATATCAACTGTGTCTTACTCAAGCAAAACAGACTATCTAGCACTGTCATGGTAAGGCCTGTCTTGTAATGACAATCATATACACTGTTTATCACAGGGGATTGGTGACACCTTAATTAGGGAGGACGGGCCCATGGTATTTGCTGGAGTGGAATGGTGGAATGGTATGTGTTTGATTCCATTCCATTAGCTCCATCCCAGACATTATTATGAGGCGTCCTCCCCTCAGCAGCCTCCACTGCTGTGTATAGCTAGCTGTATTACTGGCCATTGTAAGGGCTGTCCTTGTAGTTACTCAATGGTCCGCACGGCTTGCTTTTCTCACATAGTTGATTCTGCCTCTTTTGTTGTAGACTGCAGCTAACCAGGCTAACATTTTGTTTTTGAGCGCTATCAGAAATGTTTATTCCAAGTTGAACTGATTTTCATGGTTGTACAGTACAGTGACTCCCGGCCATTTGCAGTTGCAACTTGCCATTTTACACAATGAACTGCACATTCAGTTCACATTGTTACTGTTGAAGGCAAAGTACCACATGCACTGTGGAAGTATTCTGTTTAGTAGCAACTACTGTGTTTATTGACATTTTTTAACAATGCCTCCCACTGTGACTTCCTGCTAGGAACAAAACATCAACTGCTTTAATATTCTGGTGGTTATAGCAAAGGCGGTGAAGTTTGGTGGCTCGGGAATTGTACTTCTCGGTTCTAGCTCAGCAAAGATCTCCACTTCACCCGGTTGCAATCTGGTTGGCATTCAGCTAGCACACAGTACTGTTATATATGAATAAGTGTGAATGTCTAACTCCCTGCATTTTCACCAGTTCAGGCATCCATTTTGGCTCATCACGTTTATTTATCCACCGTGTGACCCCTTGCGGTTTCACCAATTTCGGTGAACATTTTGGCTCAACTCATTAATATAGCCCCTCACGACCACCTGGTGTTTCACCGCGATCTCCTGCAGTTTCACCACACCAGGTGTCCATTTTGGCTCAGCGTAGGTATCTTGCCCCATGTGTCCCCGCTGCTGTTTCACCAGTTGCTCGCTTCAGTACCTAAATGTCAGGAGTAAATAACAGGATGAATGAATGGTGCCAGGCAAATGAAGTGGGCCATCAACCATCATGCACCTGGCTCTGCCTTTTTGTGCAGACTGGGGGTGGGCAGCTGCTAATATATCTGCTGAGGGCTGAGTGAGTGAGAGAATAAGTGAGAGAGAGAGAGAGAGAGAGAGAGAGAGAGAGAGAGAGAGAGAGAGAGAGAGAGAGAGAGAGAGAGAGAGAGAGAGAGAGAACAAGAGAGGCTATTAGATAAGAAAGGTAGAGAGAACAGAAAGAGAGCGAGAAAGGGTGAGAGATGGAGATGGGGAGAGAGAGGCAAGGCAGGGGGAAAACAGAGGAGAAGGAAAAAGGGAGAGGAGAAAGAAATGGAGAAGGCAGAAAGAGCGAGAGAGCATTGAGAGACGAGATGTCTGGTTGAGTAGCTATTCTCCACTCTCCAAGCCTCTCTCTACTGGTTTTTCTCTCCAAAGAGAGATGAGATGTCTGGTTGAGTAGCTATTCTCCACTCTCCAAGCCTCTCTCTACTGGTTTTTCTCTCCAAAGAGAGATGAGATGTCTGGTTGAGTAGCTATTCTCCACTCTCCAAGCCTCTCTCTACTGGTTTTTCTCTCCAAAGAGAGACGAGATGTCTGGTTGAGTAGCTATTCTCCACTCTCCAAGCCTCTCTCTACTGGTTTTTCTCTCCAAAGAGAGACGAGATGTCTGGTTGAGTAGCTATTCTCCACTCTCCAAGCCTCTCTCTACTGGTTTTTCTCAAAGAGAGACGAGATGTCTGGTTGAGTAGCTATTCTCCACTCTCCAAGCCTCTCTCTACTGGTTTTTCTCTCCAAAGAGAGATGAGATGTCTGGTTGAGTAGCTATTCTCCACTCTCCAAGCCTCTCTCTACTGGTTTTTCTCTCCAAAGAGAGACGAGATGTCTGGTTGAGTAGCTATTCTCCACTCTCCAAGCCTCTCTCTACTGGTTTTTCTCTCCAAAGAGAGACGAGATGTCTGGTTGAGTAGCTATTCTCCACTCTCCAAGCCTCTCTCTACTGGTTTTTCTCTCCAAAGAGAGACGAGATGTCTGGTTGAGTAGCTATTCTCCACTCTCCAAGCCTCTCTCTACTGGTTTTTCTCTCCAAAGAGAGACGAGATGTCTGGTTGAGTAGCTATTCTCCACTCTCCAAGCCTCTCTCTACTGGTTTTTCTCTCCAAAGAGAGACGAGATGTCTGGTTGAGTAGCTATTCTCCACTCTCCAAGCCTCTCTCTACTGGTTTTTCTCTCCAAAGAGAGACGAGATGTCTGGTTGAGTAGCTATTCTCCACTCTCCAAGCCTCTCTCTACTGGTTTTTCTCTCCAAAGAGAGATGAGATGTCTGGTTGAGTAGCTATTCTCCACTCTCCAAGCCTCTCTCTACTGGTTTTTCTGGTTTTTCTCTCCAAAGAGAGACGAGATGTCTGGTTGAGTAGCTATTCTCCACTCTCCAAGCCTCTCTCTACTGGTTTTTCTCTCCAAAGAGAGACGAGATGTCTGGTTGAGTAGCTATTCTCCACTCTCCAAGCCTCTCTCTACTGGTTTTTGAGTAGCTCTCCAAAGAGGTTTTTCTCTCCAAAGAGAGACGAGATGTCTGGTTGAGTAGCTATTCTCCACTCTCCAAGCCTCTCTCTACTGGTTTTTCTCTCCAAAGAGAGACGAGATGTCTGGTTGAGTAGCTATTCTCCACTCTCCAAGCCTCTCTCTACTGGTTTTTCTCTCCAAAGAGAGACGAGATGTCTGGTTGAGTAGCTATTCTCCACTCTCCAAGCCTCTCTCTACTGGTTTTTCTCTCCAAAGAGAGACGAGATGTCTGGTTGAGTAGCTATTCTCCACTCTCCAAGCCTCTCTCTACTGGTTTTTCTCTCCAAAGAGAGACGAGATGTCTGGTTGAGTAGCTATTCTCCACTCTCCAAGCCTCTCTCTACTGGTTTTTCTCTCCAAAGAGAGACGAGATGTCTGGTTGAGTAGCTATTCTCCACTCTCCAAGCCTCTCTCTACTGGTTTTTCTCTCCAAAGAGAGATGAGATGTCTGGTTGAGTAGCTATTCTCCACTCTCCAAGCCTCTCTCTACTGGTTTTTCTCTCCAAAGAGAGATGAGATGTCTGGTTGAGTAGCTATTCTCCACTCTCCAAGCCTCTCTCTACTGGTTTTTTCTCCAAAGAGAGACGAGATGTCTGGTTGAGTAGCTATTCTCCACTCTCCAAGCCTCTCTCTACTGGTTTTTCTCTCCAAAGAGAGACGAGATGTCTGGTTGAGTAGCTATTCTCCACTCTCCAAGCCTCTCTCTACTGGTTTTTCTCTCCAAAGAGAGACGAGATGTCTGGTTGAGTAGCTATTCTCCACTCTCCAAGCCTCTCTCTACTGGTTTTTCTCTCCAAAGAGAGATGAGATGTCTGGTTGAGTAGCTATTCTCCACTCTCCAAGCCTCTCTCTACTGGTTTTTCTCTCCAAAGAGAGATGAGATGTCTGGTTTTTCTCTCCAAAGAGTAGCTATTCTCCACTCTCCAAGCCTCTCTCTACTGGTTTTTCTCTCCAAAGAGAGACGAGATGTCTGGTTGAGTAGCTATTCTCCACTCTCCAAGCCTCTCTCTACTGGTTTTTCTCTCCAAAGAGAGATGAGATGTCTGGTTGAGTAGCTATTCTCCACTCTCCAAGCCTCTCTCTACTGGTTTTTCTCTCCAAAGAGAGATGAGATGATGTTTTTGTTTTCTATTTCACAGCCCACAGTGTCATTAGCAGTAAGCTCTCCATCTCTCGATTGACAATCCGAGCAATTTTCCTATTCCTGCTTGCTAAAGCCAATTTCAATAAATATATTTATACAGAACACAAGAGATGAATGTAGTCTTGACAGAGCAGATAATTCCACCAAAGCACTCTCCATATCCTCTCTCTCACTCCCCATCCCTTCTCTCTCACTCTCCATCCCCCCTCTCTCACTCTCCGTCCCCTCACTCTCACTCTCCATCCCCCCTCTGTCACTCTCCATCCCCCCTCCCTCTCTCACTTTCTATCCATTCTCTCACTCTCCATCCCCTCTCTCTCACTCTCCATCCCCTCTCTCACTTTCTATCCTCTCTCACTCTCCATCCCCTCTCTCACTTTCTATCCTCTCTCTCACTCATCATCCCCTCACTCTCACTCTCCATCCCCCCTCTCACTCTCCATATCCTCTCTCTCACTCCCCATCCCTTCTCTCTCACTCTCCATCCCCCTCTCTCACTCTCCATCCCCTCTCTCACTTTCTATCCTCTCTCTCACTCTCCATCCCCTCTTTCACTTTCTATCCTCTCTCTCACTCCCCATCCCTTCTCTCTCACTCTCCATCTTCTCTCTCTCACTCTCCATCCCCTCTCTCACTTTCTATCCTTTCTCTCACTCTCCATCCCCTCGCTCTCACTCTCCATCCCCTCGCTCTCACTCTCCATCCCCCTCTCTCATTCACTCTCCATCCCCCCTCTCTCTCTCACTCTCCATCCCCCTCTCTCTCTCACTCTCCATCCCCTCTCTCTCACTCTCCATCCCCTCTCTCTACTTTCCTCCAATACTCTCCCCGTCTCTCTCCCAGGGCCACGTAGTGCCCTGTCACATTAACACACAGTGACGTCCAGGGTCCTGTCCTCGTAGTGGAAAGTGGCCCCAGTACAAGTAAGTGCTAAAATGTACGCACTCACTACTATAAGTTGCTAAATTACTCAAGTGTTACACCTTTTCCCAGTACATGTACAAGGACATGTTTCCGGGGACAGTACATTGACAGAGGTAGCTGCACCTCGTGCCAGGCTCTCATACCTGCAGCTTGACTTACAGCAGCCCTAGTCGTTCTGCTCACACAGTGTGTGTGTGTCTGAATGTAAAGACATTGACAGAGGTAGCTGCACCTCGTGCCAGGCTCTCATACCTGCAGCTTGACTTACAGCAGCCCTAGTCGTTCTGCTCACACAGTGTGTGTGTCTGGGACTGGCGCTCTAGCTTTAGGTCGTCCTTGTCATTGACAGCATAGAAAGTCATGTTGACATTGAATGTCACTCACAATGCATCTACTGCTACATTACCCTTCCCAGGGACTGCAGATGCAAATAACAGGTTGCTTTGTGTATAACACGGTCCTTTAAAATAGATTAAAAGAACAAATGTATACTCTTCTTGATCTTGCTGTACCTATTATTCCCCCTTTTCCATTAACATCCATTCAGTGCCAAACCCATTACCCTGTCATATATTTCCCTATTCACACATTGTTTTTTTTTATCTGTGCCCATTTCTGGCCCTAATTGGGCTGTTTTCCCAAGCGCCGACTGGCTGTTGTGTGAGGAGGAGTGGGCTTCAAGGCTCCACTCAGTTTCAGAGTCTGACATCATGCACAACAGCATACAAGACACAGTGCAGAAAATGACCCTACTGCCGGTGAAAGACATAGGATGAAAGAGAGAGAGGGGAAGGGGGTGTGTGTGTGTGTGTGTGTGTGTGTGTGTGTGTGTGTGTGTGTGTGTGTGCGCGTGCGCGTGTGTGAGAAAAACAGAGAGAGAAAAGGAGAGAGAGGGAGAGAGTGCTGATCCAAACTGAGCAGCGCAACTTCAGAGAAGCAGAAATCAAAGAATGGGTTCTGAGAGCATTTGCTAAAGAAATGGGGGAAAGGGAGGGGGGGGATGAAGAGAGGAGGAGGGAGGAAGAGGAGGGGTGGAGAAGCTTTAATTACAGCTGTGTAGTGGAGCCAGACAGATACAGCTAGTACCCTACACATACACTCGCTCTCTGTCCTCTTTCTCTCTCGGCCCTTTTCTCTGGCGTGCACTTTGAAAGAGAGACAGACACGAAGGGGAAGTGACAGACGTTGTCTGCTCTAATAGACTGAGAGCTCGCTTATCTCCCTCCATCTTTCCCTCTCTACCCCCCCCCCCCCCCAGCTTTGAGTTTTGAAGAATCTGTTGTCTCGCAAATAGTGAGTATCCCCAAACGAAAACCGTCAGGACGTTATGGGCGTTTCGGAGAAACTGAAAGAGGTAAACTGGGAAAGGAATCGTCCGTTTTTAAAAACTTGTCTCACACTAACCTTGTGTATATCTCACAGGTATACTATACGCCTGGCGAACGGGGCTAGGTTTGTTCTTTGAGAACATTTTCATGCATTACTGCTTGTTCTCATGTCATCATCATTACACTCTTAGGAGAACCCTTTTGGTTCCAAGTGAAACCTTTTTTTGGGTCCAGGTAGCCGAAGAGGCCTTTAAGGTTCTAGATAGCACCTTTTTGTTCTTAGTGTGTACTGTATATCCACTTACTCTTTTACCACACTATGACATTATTTATGGGGCCCCGGTGCTTTATTGTTTTGTGCAACTCTACAATTACTGCTACTTCTTGATTCAATACTTATTTACCTTGTTCTGATTGGCTCAAAGCCCGATCCAGTGTGGTATGAAAACCTGCAACCCATGAGAAAGCTGGCTTCCTGTCCACATTTTTGCAATCAATCCTTTTTTTCACTCCGCCAACTAATGAGTAGAAATCCCCCATGACAGCTATGATAATTAAACTGCATCTAATTACATCTAATTAAATTCCAGTTTGGAAATGGAAATGAGACGGAGAGGAGATTGCCGGCTTTACCCACTCGTCAAACACTGGTTCAATATACATTGTTTCCACATAATATTCACTTTATAGTATATCTGATGATGTTCAATCCACGTGGGAAACTAATGCATTTGCAGAAAGTCATCAACGTGAGGCATTCAGCCTTTTTTCAGCCAACTTAAAAAACATTTTTTTTGTTAATTTTACATTGAATTCACGTTAGTTGAAAACTCAACCAAATGTAAATCAACACTAGACGTTGAACTGACGTTTGTTGCCAGCTGGTAGACACACTTCTAGGATCAGAGCATTCTCAATCCTGACCTTAATACCTGTTTGTGCTGGAACATCCAAAACTGACCTTAGATCAGTGCTTTGCTGTAAACGGCATGGAGATTATAATATATAACATTGTGTTCACTTTGCTGCACAGACTCTAGCAAACAGACTACCAGGGCTCAACTCTATAGAGAGGAACAGAGAGGGGAGAGGAGAGTTGGCGAGGAGGGGAGGGAGAGAGGAGAGGTGGCGAGGAGGGGAGAGAGGAGAGGTGGCGAGGAGGGGAGGGGAGGGAGAGAGGAGAGGTGGCGAGGAGGGGAGGGAGAGAGGAGAGATGGCGAGGAGGGGAGAGAGAGGTGGAGGGGAGGGAGAGAGGAGAGGTGGCGAGGAGGGGAGGGAGAGAAGAGAGGTGGCGAGGAGGGGAGCGAGAGGTGGCGAGGAGGGGAGGGAGGGAGAGAGGAGAGGTGGCGAGGAGGGGAGGGAGAGAGGAGAGGTGGCGAGGAGGGGAGGGAGGGAGAGAGGAGAGGTGGCGAGGAGGGGAGGGAGAGAGGAGAGATGGCGAGGAGGGGAGGGAGAGAGGTGGATCCCATACGTCCAAAATAGATGTATCAGGCTGCAACGATTTTGCTGATGAGTGTGAATGCATTTGTCCATATGCCTGTCTGTGTCTGTGTCAGAACGTATACATGTGGTACATTCAGGGATGTGTGTTGCTCTGCTCCAGTTCATCTCCCTGTAAGTGTCAACTATGTCATCTCTAGTCAAGCCTGACATGTACTTCACCCCATGAATATGCAAACAGCCTGTGGCCAATCTCACTAACACCTCACCCTGTTGCCTGCTCCCTAACTGCACACCACACACCTCGATCTGAGACACTGCTGGGTGAGTCACATTGGGAGCCTGGCTACGATTGTACACACACACACACACACACACACACACACACACACACACACACACACACACACACACACACACACACACACACACACACACACACACACACACACACACACACACACACACACACACACACACACACACACACAACAAACTACTACAGGAGGAACTACAGTACAGTATATTCCACTATATTCTATTTACTGCGTATCGTTTTTTTATGCCAGCGGGGGAGACAGAGGGACTTCACAATGTACAACTCCTGGTGCACAGTATGTGTTATAGGATGATGTGGACACAGAGTCAGGGTTTCTGCTGTGCTTGCTAGTGTATATTAAAGGTCTATGGGTGTTTATAGTCTGTCCAAGAAAAAGCAACCTGACCCACTGGCAACCGATCTGCACAACACAACCAGCATTCACAGCTCATGGTTTACAATCCACCACCACATCGGGCGATGCCTCCATTGTCCTCCACATAGAGGCATTTCACAGCGTTCACAACACGGCACAAAGATGATGCTGCGTTTAACAGCCCACTGAGTGCTGAAGGGTCCTTTGGCTCTGACACAACATGAAAAGAAACAGAGAGGGAGTGCTTTTTAGCATCCCACTGAAGTGGAGGAGAGGAGAGGGGTAGAGAGGATAGGGGTGGAGAGGAGAGGGGTAGAGAGGAGAGAGGTGGAGAGGAGAGGGGTAGAGAGGAGAGGGGTGGAGAGGAGAGGGGTAGAGAGGAGAGGGGTGGAGAGGAGAGGGGTGGAGAGGAGAGGGGTAGAGAGGAGAGGGGTAGAGAGGAGATGGGTAGTGAGGAGAGGGGTGGAGAGGAGAGGGGTGGAGAGGGGTAGAGAGGAGAGGGGTGGAGAGGGGTAGAGAGGAGAGGGGTGGAGAGGAGAGGGGTGGAGAGGGGTAGAGAGGAGAGGGGTAGAGAGGAGAGGGGTGGAGAGGGGTAGAGAGGAGAGGGGTGGAGATGAGAGGGGTGGAGAGGGGTAGAGAGGAGAGGGGTAGAGAGGAGACGGGTGGAGAGGGGTAGAGAGGAGAGGGGTGGAGAGGGGTAGAGAGGAGAGGGCGGAGAGGGGTGGAGAGGAGAGGGGTAGAGAGGAGAGGGGTAGAGAGGAGAGGGGTGGAGAGGAGAGGGGTAGAGAGGAGAGGGGTGGAGGGGAGAGGGGTAGAGAGAGGGG
>NC_060190.1:15471744-15486744 GCF_021184085.1 Oncorhynchus gorbuscha | reverse complement strand
GTTATTCATAAGACGAGGGCAACAATCGATTAAGAAGCCGTTTTGAAGAATGTAGGGTTATTCATAAGAATGAGGGCAACAATCGATTAAGAAGCCGTTTTGAAGAATGTAGGGTTATTCATAAGACGAGGGCAACAATCGATTAAGAAGCCGTTTTGAAGAATGTAGGGTTATTCATAAGACGAGGGCAACAATCGATTAAGAAGGTTTTGAAGAATGTAGGGTTATTCATAAGACAATCGATTAAGAAGCCGTTTTGAAGAATGTAGGGTTATTCATAAGACGAGGGCAACAATCGATTAAGAAGCCGTTTTGAAGAATGTAGGGTTATTCATAAGACGAAGAATGTAGGGTTATTCATAGGGCAACAAGAATCGATTATTCATAAGAAGGGCAACGATTTTTGAAGAATGTAGGGTTATTCATAAGACGAGGGCAACAATCGATTAAGAAGCCGTTTTGAAGAATGTAGGGTTATTCATAAGACGAGGGCAACAATCGATTAAGAAGCCGTTTTGAAGAATGTAGGGTTATTCATAAGACGAGGGCAACAATCGATTAAGAAGCCGTTTTGAAGAATGTAGGGTTATTCATAAGACGAGGGCAACAATCGATTAAGAAGCCGTTTTGAAGAATGTAGGGTTATTCATAAGACGAGGGCAACAATCGATTAAGAAGCCGTTTTGAAGAATGTAGGGTTATTCATAAGACGAGGGCAACAATCGATTAAGAAGCCGTTTAAGAAGAATGTAGGGTTATTCATAAGACGAGGGCAACAATCGATTAAGAAGCCGTTTTGAAGAATGTAGGGTTATTCATAAGACGAGGGCAACAATCGATTAAGAAGCCGTTTTGAAGAATGTAGGGTTATTCATAAGACGAGGGCAACAATCGATTAAGAAGCCGTTTTGAAGAATGTAGGGTTATTCATAAGACGAGGGCAACAATCGATTAAGAAGCCGTTTTGAAGAATGTAGGGTTATTCATAAGACGAGGGCAACAATCGAAGAATTAGGGTTATTCATAAGAAGGGCAACAATCGATTTTGAAGAATGTAGGGTTATTCATAAGACGAGGGCAACAATCGATTAAGAAGCCGTTTTGAAGAATGTAGGGTTATTCATAAGACGAGGGCAACAATCGATTAAGAAGCCGTTTTGAAGAATGTAGGGTTATTCATAAGACGAGGGCAACAATCGAAGAATTAATTCATAAGAAGGGCAACAATCGTTTTGAAGAATGTAGGGTTATTCATAAGACGAGGGCAACAATCGATTAAGAAGCCGTTTTGAAGAATGTAGGGTTATTCATAAGACGAGGGCAACAATCGATTAAAGAAGGGCAACGTTTTGAAGAATGTAGGGTTATTCATAAGACGAGGGCAACAATCGATTAAGAAGCCGTTTTGAAGAATGTAGGGTTATTCATAAGACGAGGGCAACAATCGATTAAGAAGCCGTTTTGAAGAATGTAGGGTTATTCATAAGACGAGGGCAACAATCGATTAAGAAGCCGTTTTGAAGAATGTAGGGTTATTCATAAGACGAGGGCAACAATCGATTAAGAAGCCGTTTTGAAGAATGTAGGGTTATTCATAAGACGAGGGCAACAATCGATTAAGAAGCCGTTTTGAAGAATGTAGGGTTATTCATAAGACGAGGGCAACAATCGATCGAAGAATTAATAAGAAGCAACAATCGATTAAGAAGCCGTTTTGAAGAATGTAGGGTTATTCATAAGACGAGGGCAACAATCGATTAAGAAGCCGTTTTGAAGAATGTAGGGTTATTCATAAGACGAGGGCAACAATCGATTAAGAAGCCGTTTTGAAGAATGTAGGGTTATTCATAAGACGAGGGCAACAATCGATTAAGAAGAATGTAGGGTTATTCCGTTTTAAGAAGAATGTAGGGTTATTCATAAGACGAGGGCAACAATCGATTAAGAAGCCGTTTTGAAGAATGTAGGGTTATTCATGTAGGGTTATTCATTTTGAAGAATGTAGGGTTTTCATAAGAGGGGCAACAATCGATTAAGAAGCCGTTTTGAAGAATGTAGGGTTATTCATAAGACAATCGAGGGCATACAATCGATTAAGAAGCCGTTTTGAAGAATGTAGGGTTATTCATAAGACGAGGGCAACAATCGATTAAGAAGCCGTTTTGAAGAATGTAGGGTTATTCATAAGACGAAGAACAATCGATTAAGGGTTATTGTAGGGTTATTCATAAGACGAGGGCAACAATCGATTAAGAAGCCGTTTTGAAGAATGTAGGGTTATTCATAAGACGAGGGCAACAATCGATTTAGAAGCCGTTTTGAAGAATGTATTCGAGAACGTATTGATTCACACAGTGCACAGTCTATTAGACTCCTAATATAAACAGAATTTAAATAGTTGCTATTCATACTGTTTCACTTGGTTTTGTTCATCTTCTCCCGGAGAGAAAGGACATACATTTAGTGTGGTACTGTTTGCTTTATGGATAAACAACTGTTTCTATCCTATGTTACTGTAACTCACATACATAATAATTAGGTGGGTGCTTATGTTTGTCATATTTCACACGTGAATTGGAAATGAAATTTTTGCATATCCCTCTCCCCCTGAGACACCCTCAGAGAGTGGGGTCAGAGCCAGGGCTCAGCCACTATTGACAGGAGACCCTGGAGCAATTCGGGTTAATTGCCTTGCTCAAGGACACATGGACAGATTTCTCACCTAGTCGGCTCGGGGATCTGAACCAGTGACCTCTCACTTACTGGCCCAATGCTCTTCTGTTATTTGATCTTCACGGAGGGCCGCCGGCTGTACTTTAAGCTCTCAGAGCTTTGTTCATCCTCTTTCTTGTTGTAGCACCAAGGCTAAGACACTGATTTTATACAGGTACCTTTCAGCGCATGTCAATATCCCTCGCAAACAAGGAAGCTCCGTATGAAACACTAGGGTCCCCCTGGGAGAGCTCATGCTAATACTGTGTTCACTGAGGATCAGCACAGAGACAAAGCCATGGTTGACTGGCTCAATAGAGCTATAGGAAGTAGACTATAACAAGTAGATTGGCCTGTAGCTGGCTCAATAGAGCTATAGGAAGTAGACTATAACAAGTAGATTGGCCTGTAGCTCAATAGAGATACAGCGAGTATCAAATCAAATGTATTTATCAAATCAAATCAAATTTATTTATATAGCCCTTCGTACATCAGCTGATATCTCAAAGTACTGTACAGAAACCCAGCCTAAAACCCCCAAACAGCAAGCAATGCAGGTGTATAAGCACAGTGGCTAGGAAAAACTCCCTAGAAAGGCAGGACTCTTGGAAGAAACCTAGAGAGGAACCAGGCTCTGAGGGGTGGCCATTCCTCTTTTGGCTGTGCTGGGTGGAGAGTATAAGAGTACATGGCCATTAAGACCAGATCGGTCTTCAAGATGTTCAAACGTGCATAGATGACCAGCAGGGTCTAATAATAATAATCACAGTGGTTGTAGAGGATGCAACAGGTCAGCACCTCAGCAGTAAATGTAAGTTGGCTTTTCATAGCTGAGCATTCCGAGGTCTAGACAGCAGGTGAGAGAGAGAGAGAGAGAGAGAGAGAGAGAGAGAGAGAGAGAGAGAGAGAGAGAGAGAGAGAGAGAGAGAGAGAGAGAGAGAGAGAGAGAGAGAGAGAGAGAGAGAGAGTGGTAGAGAGAGAGAGTGGTAGAGAGAGAGAGAGAGAGAGAGAGAGAGAGAGAGAGAGAGAGAGAGAGGGAGAGAGAGTCGTAAACAGCAGGTCCGAGACAAGGTACCACGTCCAGTGAACAGGTCAGGGTTCTACAGGCAAGACAGCAGAAACTGGATCAGCAGCAAGACCAGGTGGACTGAGGACAGGGACAGCCAGGAGTCATCAGGCCAGGTAGTCCTGAGGCACGGTCCTAGGGCTCAGTAGACTGGCTTGTTGCTGAATCTGGATACACTCTTGGAAAAAAGGGCAGCTTTCTACCTGGAACCAAAAGGTTTCGACCAGAACCCGAATAGGTTTCTTCAAAGGGTTCTCCTATGGGTACAGCCGAAGAACCCTTTAAGGTTCTAGATAGCACTTTTTATTCTAAGATTGTACTACACTGACATGAGGCTATAACTCTAAGAGCTACAGTACGTGGAGTGGACTGACCTGTAGCTGACTCTGAGGGAATTGCCTGATTGTGGATGTCTCTCTGGGGATGCAGCAAGTACAATGGATTGACTTGTAACTGACCCTACAGCATGTCGATGACCTATAGTTGACGGTTGAGCTAATGTATTCAGACTCCCTAGTGGAATGTTCATGTTAATGATTTGACCTCTAATATGTGAGGTAATTACCAGCGGGCTGCGTGGTCACATTGTGCCTTTGGGCGATTCCACGCGAGCGGAAAACATTTTTTATGACTCCGATTGTTCTGGCAATTCTCACATAGAGTGTTAGAAATGCCTTTTAAAACTTTTTGTATCGCAAACCGGCCTGCCTCCTGTAAGACACTGATCTGTGAACCGTACATGATACAGACGACACCACGGTGTAGTTCTGCTCTTTTATAGTATGCTCTATCATAAGGAGCATGTCTCGATTCTGGAAGAAAAAAAAGACGTTGTATTCAGTTATTCAACGTTGGACATCTTGTTTAAAACGCTACCCTCTACAACAACATACAAGTTCCACAGTGGGCTCTCTGCTAATTCTAAAGGTATGATCAATTTTATGAGCACCACCAACACCATGACTGGGAAAATGGATTCAAAAGGAAATTTAACTTGCCGACTGACCAATCTTAAAGCTGTGATTGGTTAATTGCCTATAACTGAAATATAAATATGTATAAAATTGGTCATATCATTAAAAGTACCAGAGAGCCCATGTGACGTGTTTGAACAATATGTCTAAAACTAAGCTAAATCAGAAAGGGTCGTTTTTGTCATGCCGGTGAAAGAGGACCCAAAAGCGACTTGGCGAAAACAGAGTCTTTAATCCAGTAAAGTAAATACAATCAAAAAACACAACTTTCACTCGAAATGACGAGGACAAACTGGAGACTCGATCTTGAACAGCAGGTGAACAGCAGGTTGCCTCGGGAAGGCACTTGAACCAAACAGACTCAGACACCTGCTCACCACGCAGCATCTGAGGAAAACACGACACGACAGGGCGATACACAAACACAGCACGGTGAATTCTAGACAAGGAACCGACAGGGCAGAAACGAATAACAAGGAGAGAAATAGGGACTCTAATCAGGGA
Organism: Oncorhynchus gorbuscha; assembly: GCF_021184085.1. Classification (NCBI taxonomy): domain Eukaryota; kingdom Metazoa; phylum Chordata; class Actinopteri; order Salmoniformes; family Salmonidae; genus Oncorhynchus; species Oncorhynchus gorbuscha. The sequence goes on along the minus strand of NC_060190.1, from coordinate 15,481,488 downwards.
AAAGGATCGGGAACAGGTGTGGGAAGACTAAATGATTGATTAGGGGAATAGGAACAGCTGGGAGCAGGAACGGAACGATAGAGAGAAGAGAGAGCGGGAGAGTGAGAGAGGGAGGGGAGAGAGAGGGATAGAAAGAGGGAAAGAACCTAATAAGACCAGCAGAGGGAAACGAATAGAAGGAGAAGAACAGGGACAAGGCATGATAATCAATGACAAAACATGACAGTACCCCCCACTCACCGAGCGCCTCCTGGCGCACTCGAGGAGGAATCCTGGCGGCAACGGAGGAAATCATCAATGAGTGAACGGTCCAGCACGTCCCGAGACGGAACCCAACTCCTCTCCTCAGGACCGTAACCCTCCCAATCCACTAAGTATTGGTGACCCCGTCCCGAGAACGCATGTCCATGATCTTATGTACCTTGTAAATAGGTGCGCTCGACAAGGACGGGAGGGGGGAGGGAAGACGAACGGGAGTGCGAAGAAAGGGCTTGACACAGGAGACATGGAAGACAGGATGGACGCGACGAAGATGTCGCGGAAGAAGCAGTCGCACAGCGACAGGATTGACGACCTGGGAGACACGGAACGGACCAATGAACCGCGGAGTCAACTTACGAGAAGCTGTCGTAAGAGGAAGGTTGCGAGTGGAAAGCCACACTCTCTGGCCGCAACAATACCTTGGACTCTTAATCCTGCGTTTATTGGCGGCTCTCACAGTCTGTGCCCTGTAACGGCAAAGTGCAGACCTCACCCTCCTCCAGGTGCGCTCACAACGTTGGACAAACGCTTGAGCGGAGGGAACGCTGGACTCGGCAAGCTGGGATGAGAACAGAGGAGGCTGGTAACCCAGACTACTCTGAAACGGAGATAACCCGGTAGCAGACGAAGGAAGCGACTTGTGAGCGTATTCTGCCCAGGGGAGCTGTTCTGCCTAAGACGCAGGGTTTCTGAAAGAAAGGCTGCGTAGTATGCGACCAATCGTCTGATTGGCCCTCTCTGCTTGACCGTTAGACTGGGGATGAAACCCGGAAGAGAGACTGACGGACGCACCAATCAAACGACAGAACTCCCTCCAAAACTGTGACGTGAATTGCGGGCCTCTGTCTGAAACGGCGTCTAACGGGAGGCCATGAATTCTGAATACATTCTCGATAATGATTTGTGCCGTCTCCTTAGCGGAAGGAAGTTTAGCGAGGGGAATGAAATGTGCCGCCTTAGAGAACCTATCGACAACCGTAAGAATCACAGTCTTCCCCGCAGACAAAGGCAGACCGGTAATGAAGTCTAGGGCGATGTGAGACCATGGTCGAGAAGGAATGGGGAGCGGTCTGAGACGACCGGCAGGAGGAGAGTTACCCGACTTAGTCTGCGCGCAGTCCGAACAAGCAGCCACGAAACGGCGCGTGTCACGCTCCTGAGTCGGCCACCAAAAGCGCTGGCGAATAGACGCAAGAGTGCCTCGAACACCGGGATGACCAGCTAACTTGGCAGAGTGAGCCCACTGAAGAACAGCCAGACGAGTGGAAACAGGAACGAAAAGGAGGTTACTAGGACAAGCGCGCGGCGACGCAGTGTGCGTGAGTGCTTGCTTAACCTGTCTTTCAATTCCCCAGACTGTTAACCCGACAACACGCCCATAAGGAAGAATCCCCTCGGGATCAGTAGAAGCCACAGAAGAACTAAACAGACGGGATAAGGCATCAGGCTTGGTGTTCTTGCTACCCGGACGGTAAGAAATCACAAACTCGAAACGAGCGAAAAACAACGCCCAACGAGCTTGACGGGCATTAAGTCGTTTGGCAGAACGGATGTACTCAAGGTTCTTATGGTCTGTCCAAACGACAAAAGGAACGGTCGCCCCCTCCAACCACTGTCGCCATTCGCCTAGGGCTAAGCGGATGGCGAGCAGTTCACGGTTACCCACATCATAGTTGCGCTCAGATGGCGACAGGCGATGAGAAAAATAAGCGCAAGGATGAACCTTATCGTCAGACTGGAAGCGCTGGGATAGAATGGCTCCCACGCCTACCTCTGAAGCGTCAACCTCGACAATGAATTGTCTAGTGACGTCAGGAGTAACGAGGATAGGAGCGGACGTAAAACGTTCTTTTAGAAGATCAAAAGCTCCCTGGGCGGAACCGGACCACTTAAAACACGTCTTGACAGAAGTAAGAGCTGTGAGAGGGGCAGCAACTTGACCGAAATTACGAATGAAACGCCGATAGAAATTAGCGAAACCTAAAAAGCGCTGCAACTCGACACGTGACCTTGGAACGGGCCAATCACTGACAGCTTGGACCTTAGCGGAATCCATCTGAATGCCTTCAGCGGAAATAACGGAACCGAGAAAAGTAACGGAGGAGACATGAAAAGAGCACTTCTCAGCCTTTACGTAGAGACAATTCTCTAAAAGGCGCTGTAGAACACGTCGAACGTGCTGAACATGAATCTCGAGTGACGGAGAAAAAATCAGGATATCGTCAAGATAGACAAAAACAAAGATGTTCAGCATGTCTCTCAGAACATCATTAACTAATGCCTGAAAAACAGCTGGCGCATTGGCGAGACCGAACGGCAGAACCCGGTACTCAAAATGCCCTAACGGAGTGTTAAACGCCGTTTTCCACTCGTCCCCTCTCTGATGCGCACGAGATGGTAAGCGTTACGAAGGTCCAACTTAGTAAAGCACCTGGCTCCCTGCAGAATCTCGAAGGCTGATGACATAAGGGGAAGCGGATAACGATTCTTAACCGTTATGTCATTCAGCCCTCGATAATCCACGCAGGGGCGCAGAGTACCGTCCTTCTTCTTAACAAAAAGAACCCCGCCCCGGCCGGAGAGGAAGAAGGCACTATGGTACCGGCGTCAAGAGACACAGACAAATAATCCTCGAGAGCCTTACGTTCGGGAGCCGACAGAGAGTATAGTCTACCCCGAGGAGGAGTGGTCCCCGGAAGGAGATCAATACTACAATCATACGACCGGTGAGGAGGAAGGGAGTTGGCTCGGGACCGACTGAAGACCGTGCGCAGATCATGATATTCCTCCGGCACTCCTGTCAAATCGCCAGGTTCCTCCTGAGAAGTAGGGACAGAAGAAACGGGAGGGATGGCAGACATTAAACACTTCACATGACAAGAAACGTTCCAGGATAGGATAGAATTACTAGACCAATTAATAGAAGGATTATGACATACTAGCCAGGGATGACCCAAAACAACAGGTGTAAACGGTGAACGAAAAATCAAAAAAGAAATAGTCTCACTGTGGTTACCAGATACTGTGAGGGTTAAAGGTAGTGTCTCAAATCTGATACTGGGAAGATGACTACCATCTAAGGCGAACATGGGCGTAGGCTTCTCTAACTCTCTGAAAGGAATGTCATGTTTCCGAACCCATGCTTCGTCCATGAAACAACCCTCAGCCCCAGAGTCTATCAAGGCACTACATGTAGCACCCGAACCGGTCCAGCGTAGATGGACCGACAAAGTAGTACAGGATTTTGATGGAGAGACTTGAGTAGTTGCGCTCACCTGTAGCCCTCCGCTTACAGATGAGCTCTGGCTTTTACTGGACATGAATTAACAAAATGTCCAGCAACTCCGCAATAGAGGCACAGGCGGTTGGTGATCCTCCGTTCCCTCTCCTTAGTCGAGATGCGAATCCCTCCCAGCTGCATGGGCTCAGTCTCTGAGCCAGAGGAGGGAGATGGTTGCGATGCGGAGCAGGGAAACACCGTTGATGCGAGCTCTCTTCCACGAGCCCGGTGACGAAGATCTACCCGTCGTTCTATGCGGATGGCGAGAGCAATCAAAGAGTCCACATCTGAAGGAACCTCCCGGGAGAGAATCTCATCCTTAACCACTGCGTGGAGTCCCTCCAGAAAACGAGCGAGCAGCGCCGGCTCGTTCCACTCACTAGAGGCAGCAAGAGTGCGAAACTCAATAGAATAATCCGTTATGGACCGTTCACCTTGGCATAGGGAAGCCAGGGCCCTAGAAGCCTCCCTACCAAAAACTGAACGGTCAAAAACCCGAATCATCTCCTCTTTAAAGTTATGGTACTTGTTAGAGCAATCAGCCCTTGCCTCCCAGATAGCTGTGCCCCATTCTCGAGCCCGGCCAGTAAGGAGTGAAATGACGTAAGCAACCCGAGCTCTCTCTAGAGTATGTGTTGGGTTGGAGAGAGAACACAATCTCACACTGCGTGAGAAAGGAGCGGCACTCAGTGGGCTGCCCGGAGTAGCAAGGTGGGTTATTAACCCTAGGTTCTGGAGGCTCGGCAGGCCAGGAAGTAACAGGTGGCACGAGACGAAGACTCTGGAACTGTCCAGAGAGGTCGGAAACCTGAGCGGCCAGGTTCTCCACGGCATGGCGAGCAGCAGACAATTCCTGCTCGTGTCTGCCGAGCATGGCTCCTTGGATCTCGACGGCAGTGTAACGAGCGTCTGAAGTCGCTGGGTCCATTCCTTGGTCGGTTCCTTCTGTCATGCCGGTGAAAGAGGACCCAAAAGCGACTTGGCGAAAACAGAGTCTTTAATCCAGTAAAGTAAATACAATCAAAAAACACAACTTTCACTCGAAATGACGAGGACAAACTGGAGACTCGATCTTGAACAGCAGGTGAACAGCAGGTTGCCTCGGGAAGGCACTTGAACCAAACAGACTCAGACACCTGCTCACCACGCAGCATCTGAGGAAAACACGACACGACAGGGCGATACACAAACACAGCACGGTGAATTCTAGACAAGGAACCGACAGGGCAGAAACGAATAACAAGGAGAGAAATAGGGACTCTAATCAGGGAAAAGGATCGGGAACAGGTGTGGGAAGACTAAATGATTGATTAGGGGAATAGGAACAGCTGGGAGCAGGAACGGAACGATAGAGAGAAGAGAGAGCGGGAGAGTGAGAGAGGGAGGGGGAGAGAGAGGGATAGAAAGAGGGAAAGAACCTAATAAGACCAGCAGAGGGAAACGAATAGAAGGAGAAGAACAGGGACAAGGCATGATAATCAATGACAAAACATGACAGTTTTGAGATATTTGTTTATTTTATGTTGAATAAATGATTGTGGGAATGTGTATTTCAGAGTCTGGACATGCATACTTGAGAGAACACGACAAGGAGTATAATGACAACATGAAGTCGTCTGTATCATGTGCGGTTCACAGATCATCGAGTCCTACAGGATGCATGTACTGTATAGGTCTAAAAAAGGGCCTGAAATGACCAATTTCATCATGACTTTCTCAAACATTTTTGTGATACAAATGTAAAAACCATGTTAAACATCCTTCCTCCCTATGAAGTGTCTACGTGAGATGCAGTACCCAAGAAATATTTTGTTCTGCCGCTGGCCTGTAATCGCCACTTTACTAACTGATCCAGGGTCAGTGTGTGGTTTGCTCTTAAAACTACTGTTAACTGGTAGCCTACCCATTGACAGTCATATTCTATTTAACCACCAGACAGTTGATCCAGGGTCAGTGTGTGGTTTACTCTTAAAACTACTGTTAACTGGTAGCCTACCCATTGACAGTCATATTCTATTTAACCACCAGACCGTTGATCCAGGGTCAGTGTGTGGTTTACTCTTAAAACTACTGTTAACTGGTAGCCTACCCATTGACAGTCATATTCTATTTAAGCACCAGACCGTTGATCCAGGGTCAGTGTGTGGTTTGCTCTTAAAACTACTGTTAACTGGTAGCCTACCCATTGACAGTCATATTCTATTTAACCACCAGACCGTTGATCCAGGGTCAGTGTGTGGTTTGCTCTTAAAACTACTGTTAACTGGTAGCCTACCCATTGACAGTCATATTCTATTTAACCACCAGACCGTTGATCCAGGGTCAGTGTGTGGTTTACTCTTAAAACTACTGTTAACTGGTAGCCTACCCATTGACAGTCATATTCTATTTAACCACCAGACCGTTGATCCAGGGTCAGTGTGTGGTTTACTCTTAAAACTACTGTTAACTGGTAGCCTACCCATTGACAGTCATATTCTATTTAACCACCAGACCGTTGATCCAGGGTCAGTGTGTGGTTTGCTCTTAAAACTACTGTTAACTGGTAGCCTACCCATTGACAGTCATATTCTATTTAACCACCAGACCGTTGATCCAGGGTCAGTGTGTGGTTTACTCTTAAAACTACTGTTAACTGGTAGCCTACCCATTGACAGTCATATTCTATTTAACCACCAGACAGTTGATCCAGGGTCAGTGTTTGGTTTACTCTTAAAACTACTGTTAACTGGTAGCCTACCCATTGACAGTCATATTCTATTTAACCACCAGACAGTTGATCCAGGGTCAGTGTGTGGTTTACTCTTAAAACTACTGTTAACTGGTAGCCTACCCATTGACAGTCATATTCTATTTAACCACCAGACCGTTGATCCAGGGTCAGTGTGTGGTTTACTCTTAAAACTACTGTTAACTGGTAGCCTACCCATTGACAGTCATATTCTATTTAACCACCAGACAGTTGATCCAGGGTCAGTGTGTGGTTTACTCTTAAAACTACTGTTAACTGGTAGCCTACCCATTGACAGTCATATTCTATTTAACCACCAGACCGTTGATCCAGGGTCAGTGTTTGGTTTACTCTTAAAACTACTGTTAACTGATAGCCTACCCATTGACAGTCATATTCTATTTAACCACCAGACCGTTGATCCAGGGTCAGTGTGTGGTTTACTCTTAAAACTACTGTTAACTGGTAGCCTACCCATTGACAGTCATATTCTATTTAACCACCAGACCGTTGAACTAAGCTTCTGGCTGGATCACAAATGCCTTTTTAATTGGCATTTAGTTAATAAAAATAACCTAAATTCCCTCCATTACATTGTTATAATGACCCTTTTAACACAGCAGCCAATGAGATCAAATGGAGTGTTTCCATGTACCAATATGATCGCAGGGAGACATTTCCGTGTCCAAATGACCATCGCGATCATTACGGCTCGTCAGGAGTCAATGACAGCTAGGACGGTCGTCAAGGTAACACGTCACACGGTGATGGGTTGACACGGCGATCCGTTAGGACCCCAAGGACACTATGTCACTCACTGTCACACAGGGGCCTCATCTGTCACTGTGGAGGGAGATAACTACCGGATTGCGTGGGAGGGGGGAGAAAGAGGGAGAGAGAAAAGTAGAGAGAGGGAGAGAGAGAAGAAAGTAGAGAAAGAGAGAGGCAATGAGACGGATTCTTGAAGAGAGTAGTGAGAGTTCAAAGAGAGGTGGGGAGAGAGGGAGTGAGAGAGGGAGAGATAATAGGCAGAAAAGAAAGACAGAAAGAAAGAAAGAAAGAAAGAAAGAAAGGAGATTAGGGAGAGGGGAGAGAGATAGTATGGAGAGAGAGAGAGAAAGAGAGATAGATGGTGAGAGAGATAATAGGTTGCCATGGAAAGAAAAAAATGTGACCTTCTCTCGCAGCTCTCCTGTAGAGGACTTAATCTGCTGTAATTACCTGGCAAGTCAATAGGACTGGAGTGTGATGGCGGAGAGGCCTCACACCAGGTGACTACCATGACAGTCACACCTCATACCCACTGGCATGATAATAGAGCAGACAAGAATATACAGTGACCTCTCTGTCTTAAAGGGAATGGTCTCAGATACTTTAAGTCATAGGGTTGTATGCCACAGGGCAGTGGTGTGAAGTACTTAAGTAAAACTACTTTAAATTACTACTTAAGTAGTTTTTTCTGGTATCTGTACTTTACTTCACTATTTATATTTTTGACAACTTTTACTTTCACTTCACTAGATTCCTAAAAAAAATATTGTACTCTTCACTCCATACATTTTCCCTGACACCCAAAAGTACTCGTTACATTTTGACAGGAAAATGGTCCAATTCACACGCTTATCTAGAAAACATCACTGGTCATCCCTACTGCCTCTGATCTGTTAGACTCATTAAACACAAATGCTTTGTTTGTAAATGATGTGTGAGTATTGGAGTGTGCCTCTATCTATCCATCAATAACAAAATAATAAAATAAAAACATGTGCAATCTGGTTTGTTAAATATATTGAAATTATTTATACTTTTACTTTTACATTTGATACTTTAGTACAGTTTAGCAATTCCATGTACTTTTGATACTTGTGTATATTTATAACCAAATACTTTAAGACTTTTACTCAAGTAGTATTTTACTGGGGCACTTGAGTCATTTTCTATGAAGGTACAGTATATATATATATATATATATATATATATATATATATATATATATATATATTTCCATGACAAAAACAGTCCATGTGACTCCAGGTGAAAGCTATAAACCCTTATTGATGTCACTTGTTAAATCCACTTCAATCAGTGTAGATGAAGGGGGGGGGGGGGGTTTACGCCGTGAGACAATTGAGAAATGGATTGTGTACGCGTGGGGTATGGTAGTAGATGTCAGGCGCACCGGTTCGAGTGGAACTGCAACACTGCTGGGTTTTTCACGCTCCACGTGAGCCAGCATCCCTGTGTAACGCTTTTGACACCTTGTAGAGTCCATTCCCTGACAAATTGAGGCTGTTCTGAGGGCAAAATGGGGTGCAACTAAAAATTAGGAAGGTGTCCCTAATGTATAGTGCATTCGGAAAGTATTCAGACTCCTTCACTTTTTCCACATTTTGTTACGTTACAGCCTTAATATAAAATTGATTCAATAGTTTTTCCCCCCTCATCAATCTACACACAATACCCCATAATGACAAAGCAAAAACGGAAATATCAGATTAACATAAGTATTCAGAACCTTTACTCAGTACTTTGTTGAAGCACCTTTAGTAGCGGTCAAAGCCTCAGGTTTTCTTGGGGATGACGCTACAAGCGTGACACACCTGTATTTTGGGAGTTTCTCCCATTCGTCTCTACAGATCCTTTCAAGCTCTGTCAGGTTGGATGGGAAGCACAGCTATGTTCAGGTCTCCAGAGATGTCCGATCGGGTTCAAGTCCAGGCTCTGGCTGGGCCACTCAATGACATTCAGAGGCTTGTCCCGAAGCCACCCCTGCTGTGTGCTTAGGTTTGTTGTCTGGTTGGAAGGTAAATCTTTGCCCCAGTCTGAGGTCCTGAGCGCCCTGGAGTAGGTTTTCATCAAGGATCTTTATGTATTTTGCTCTGTTCATCTTTCCTTCGATCCTGACTTCTCTCCCAGTCCCAGCTGCTGAAAAACACCCCCACAGCATGATGCTGCCACCACCATGCTTCACCGTAGGGATGGTGCCGGGTTTCCTCCAGACGTGAGGCTAGGCATTCAGGCCAAAGAGTTCAATCTTGGTTTCCTCAGACCAGAGAATCTTGTTTCTCATGGTCTGAGAGTCCTTTAGGTGCCTTTTGGCAAACTCCAAGCTGGCTGTCATGTGCCTTTTACTGAAGAGTGGCTTGAGTCTGGACACTCTACCATAGAGGCCTGATTGGTGGAGTGCTCCAGAGATGGTTGTCCTTCTAGAAGGTTCTCCCATCTCCACAGAGGAACTCTGACGCTTTGTCAGAGTGACCATCGGGATCTTGGTCACCTCCCTGACCAAGGCCCTTCTCACCCGATTGCTCAGTTTGGCCCGACGGCCAGCTCAAGGAATAGTCTTGGTGGTTCCAAACTTCTTCCATTTGAGAATGATGGAGGCCACTGTGTTCTTGGGGACCTTCAGTGCTGCAGAAATGTTTTGGTACTCTTCCCCAGATCTGTGCCTCGCCACAATCCTGTCTTGGAA
>NC_060190.1:15431744-15466744 GCF_021184085.1 Oncorhynchus gorbuscha | reverse complement strand
CCGTGAGCGTTACCGCTCGATCAGACTCTGGCTCTAGAATCCCTTGTGTCTATAGCCACCAGAATCAGGCCTGGTTAAATAATGCCAGACGAACACTTCGGTTCAGCACTGCATGTGAAAATGCGAGCGGAGGGTGTGATATGTATTGTCTGGAGCAGATGTTAACTTGAATCAATATCTGGTCATGTTCCTCTCTTGCGTAAAGACTGTTTCACTCTACCTACTAATTTGAGCCAGTTTGCTACAACCGGAAAATATTCCTGCAGCAACAACAAATGTCATTTGTTATGTGGATTATAAATAACCCCCTAGAGTCGATTGACACACCAGTGCGTCAATCTAAGTTACATAACAACAACAAAAATCCCCATCAAAATCAGTCAGTTTAAGCTAAAGATATCTGTTTCTTTGCATTGGACGTGTCTCAATCCACCACATCCGCCCGTGCCGCACGTCTGTATCTGATGTGAAAGGAGGCGGAGCTAGAGCAGTGTTTGTCAGACCATGAGACATCCCGAATGTCTTCTCATGGAAACGTCTGCAGTGTACGAACGGTTTAACCTCACGGCTTTTAAAAAACGAATGGAAGTATGAAGGTAGTTTTGTGCCTAACCCCAAAAAAAGAGGTTAAATATGTGTAAAAATAAATAAATATCTATATACAGTACCAGTCAAAAGTCTGAATACACCTACTAAGGATAGGGTTTTTCTTTAAAATATGTTTTGATTTCTTTAACACATTTTTGGTTACTACATGATTCCATATGTGTTATTTCATTGTTTTGATGTCTTAACTATTATTCTACAACATAGAAAATAGAGATAAATAAAGAAAAACCTTTGAGTGAGTAGGTGTTTCCAACCTTGTAATATCTATGTATATCATCATGTTTCTTTTTTAATGGCCAAATGAATCAGTCAGTTAATCAATAATGCATTTCCATCTACTGTATGGTCAATGCATCTTTAATTACTGGAGGTAGTGTGAGTACAGTTACTCTGCTTTGTAATATCCCTGTTGAGTTGTCATGGTGACCTAAAGAGCTGAGCTGTCATTGGACCAGATCCCTTGAGTGGCCCCCAGGGAGTGTTTGGCCCCAGGCAAGGTGTCCCTATGGCCCCTAAGGCTTAGAACTCTGTGACTTGGTGATGTGCCCTCTAAAACACATGACCTACACCACTCTATGTATCTGTCACTATGGGACTGTGCTAACAGACATGAGTAAGAAAGGAAGAGAAAAGAGAGCAATAGAGGAGAGGGGAAAGGAGAGAAAAGAGAGCGATAGAGGAGAGGGGAAGGAGAGAAAAGAGAGCGATAGAGGAGAGGGGAAAGGAGAGAAAAGAGAGCGATAGAGGAGAGGGGAAAGGAGAGAAAAGAGAGCGATAGAGGAGAGGGGAAAGGAGAGAAAAGAGAGCGATAGAGGAGAGGGGAAAGGAGAGAAAAGAGAGCGATAGAGGAGAGGGGAAAGGAGAGAAAAGAGAGCGATAGAGGAGAGGGGAAAGGAGAGAAAAGAGAGCGATAGAGGAGAGGGGAAAGGAGAGAAAAGAGAGCGATAGAGGAGAGGGGAAAGGAGAGAAAAGAGAGCGATAGAGGAGAGGGGAAAGGAGAGAAAAGAGAGCGATAGAGGAGAGGGGAAAGGAGAGAAAAGAGAGCGATAGAGGAGAGGGGAAAGGAGAGAAAAGAGAGCGATAGAGGAGAGGGGAAAGGAGAGAAAAGAGAGCGATAGAGGAGAGGGGAAAGGAGAGAAAAGAGAGTGATATGGGAGAGGGGAAGGGAGAGAAAAGAGAGCGATAGAGGAGAGGGGAAAGGAGAGAAAAGAGAGCGATAGAGGAGAGGGGAAAGGAGAGAAAAGAGAGTGATATGGGAGAGGGGAAGGGAGAGAAAAGAGAGCGATAGAGGAGAGGGGAAAGGAGAGAAAAGAGAGCGATAGAGGAGAGGGGAAAGGAGAGAAAAGAGAGCGATAGAGGAGAGGGGAAAGGAGAGAAAAGAGAGCGATAGGGGAGAGGGGAAGGAGAGAAAAGAGAGCGATAGGGGAGAGGGGAAGGGAGAGAAAAGAGAGTGATATGGGAGAGGGGAAGGGAGAGAAAAGAGAGTGATATGGGAGAGGGGAAGGGAGAGAAAAGAGAGCGATAGAGGAGAGGGGAAAGGAGAGAAAAGAGAGTGATATGGGAGAGGGGAAGGGAGAGAAAAGAGAGCGATAGAGGAGAGGGAAAGGAGAGAAAAGAGAGCGATAGAGGAGAGGGGAAAGGAGAGAAAAGAGAGCGATAGAGGAGAGGGGAAAGGAGAGAAAAGAGAGCGATAGGGGAGAGGGGAAGGGAGAGAAAAGAGAGCGATAGGGGAGAGGGGAAGGGAGAGAAAAGAGAGCGATATGGGAGAGGGGAAGGGAGAGAAAAGAGAGTGATATGGGAGAGGGGAAGGGAGAGAAAAGAGAGCGATAGAGGAGAGGGGAAAGGAGAGAAAAGAGAGCGATAGAGGAGAGGGGAAAGGAGAGAAAAGAGAGCGATAGAGGAGAGGGGAAAGGAGAGAAAAGAGAGCGATAGAGGAGAGGGGAAAGGAGAGAAAAGAGAGCGATAGAGGAGAGGGGAAAGGAGAGAAAAGAGAGCGATAGAGGAGAGGGGAAAGGAGAGAAAAGAGAGCGATAGAGGAGAGGGGAAAGGAGAGAAAAGAGAGCGATAGAGGAGAGGGGAAAGGAGAGAAAAGAGAGTGATATGGGAGAGGGGAAGGGAGAGAAAAGAGAGCGATAGAGGAGAGGGGAAAGGAGAGAAAAGAGAGCGATAGAGGAGAGGGGAAAGGAGAGAAAAGAGAGTGATATGGGAGAGGGGAAGGGAGAGAAAAGAGAGCGATAGAGGAGAGGGGAAAGGAGAGAAAAGAGAGCGATAGAGGAGAGGGGAAAGGAGAGAAAAGAGAGCGATAGAGGAGAGGGGAAAGGAGAGAAAAGAGAGCGATAGGGGAGAGGGGAAGGGAGAGAAAAGAGAGCGATAGGGGAGAGGGGAAGGGAGAGAAAAGAGAGTGATATGGGAGAGGGGAAGGAGAGAAAAGAGAGTGATATGGGAGAGGGGAAGGGAGAGAAAAGAGAGCGATAGAGGAGAGGGGAAAGGAGAGAAAAGAGAGTGATATGGGAGAGGGAAGGGAGAGAAAAGAGAGCGATAGAGGAGAGGGGAAAGGAGAGAAAAGAGAGCGATAGAGGAGAGGGGAAAGGAGAGAAAAGAGAGCGATAGAGGAGAGGGGAAAGGAGAGAAAAGAGAGCGATAGGGGAGAGGGGAAGGCAGAGAAAAGAGAGCGATAGGGGAGAGGGGAAGGAGAGAAAAGAGAGCGATATGGGAGAGGGAAGGAGAGAAAAGAGAGTGATATGGGAGAGGGGAAGGGAGAGAAAAGAGAGCGATAGAGGAGAGGGGAAAGGAGAGAAAAGAGAGCGATAGAGGAGAGGGGAAAGGAGAGAAAAGAGAGTGATATGGGAGAGGGGAAGGGAGAGAAAAGAGAGCGATAGGGGAGAGGGAAGGGAGAGAAAAGAGAGCGATAGGGGAGAGGGGAAGGGAGAGAAAAGAGAGCGATATGGGAGAGGGGAAGGGAGAGAAAAGAGAGCGATAGGGGAGAGGGGAAGGGAGAGAAAAGAGAGCCATAGGGGAGAGGGGAAGGGAGAGAAAAGAGAGCGATAGAGGAGAGGAGAAAGGAGAGAAAAGAGAGCGATATGGGAGAGGGGAAGGGAGAGAAAAGAGAGCGATAGGGGAGAGGGGAAGGGAGAGAAAAGAGAGCGATAGGGGAGAGGGGAAGGAGAGAAAAGAGAGCGATAGGGGAGAGGGGAAGGGAGAGAAAAGAGAGCGATAGGGGAGAGGGGAAGGGAGAGACAAGAGAGTGATATGGGAGAGGGGAAGGGAGAGAAAAGAGAGCGATAGGGGAGAGGGGAAGGGAGAGACAAGAGAGCGATAGGGGAGAGGGGAAAGGAGAGAAAAGAGAGTGATAGGGGAGAGGGGAAGGGAGAGAAAAGAGAGCGATAGGGGAGAGGGGAAGGGAGAGAAAAGAGAGTGATAGGGGAGAGGGGAAGGGAGAGAAAAGAGCAATAGGGGAGAGAGAGGTGAGAGAGAGAGAGAGAGAGAGAGAGAGAGAGAGAGAGAGAGAGAGAGAGAGAGAGAGAGAGAGAGAGAGAGAGAGAGAGAGAGAGAGAAAAGAAGAAATACTTTATATAGACTTTATATATTCACTTTGTATGTTGTCTACCTCACTTGCTTTGGCAATGTTAACACATGTTTCCCATGCCAATAAAGCCCTTGAATTGAATTGAATTGAATTGAGAGAGAGAGAGAGAGAGAGAGAGAGAGAGAGAGAGAGAGAGAGAGAGAGAGAGAGAGAGAGAGAGAGAGAGAGAGAGAGAGAGAGAGAGAGAGAGAGAAAAGAAGAAAGAAGAGCAATACTGTTGTGAGGCAAAAGACGGCGGGAGAGATTAATAACCAGAGAGAGTTCTCCGTATTACGTGACATCACGCAATCAAAAAATATCCCATCGTCTTTGGCCCATGCCTTATGATGAGGGAAAATTGTTACAGAGACACATTAAAGGATAATTATGATGAAAGATTACAGGCGTATACATATTTGATGTACTGGGATGGCACGCTCTTCAGAATAACATATTCCTCTGGATGGAACGGAGGCAGACGCCTCCTTTACTATTAAACAGACAAGCTAGAGAAGAGAGGGAGAAAAAGAGAGAGCAACATGGAGGAGGGGGAGGAAATAGGTTTATGTGATTCAATCATTCAATTCCGTTTCCCCTGTTTGGATTCGTTTGGTTTGTTTCTTGTGTGTTCCCGGAAAAGGAATAACTTGACGGAGCGAACTCAGAGGGAGGGAGAGAGAAAAAGAGAGAGAGAGAGATAGAGGGGGAGAGAGAAAAAGAGAGGGGAATTCGACAGCTAATGATAGAGTGTAGAAAGTAAGTGAAATAGAGAAAAGAGAGGGAGATTAGAAGTAGAGATGAGTGATGTAATAGGAATCACAGTCCACTGGAGCAGAGAGAGACGTGGCTTGATCCTTCCAACTGTAAATGTGTGTGTGTGTGTGTGTGTGTGTGTGTGTGTGTGTGTGTGTGTGTGTGTGTGTGTGTGTGTGTGTGTGTGTGTGTGTGTGTGTGTGTGTGTGTGTGTGTGTGTGTGTGTGTGTGTGTGTGTGTGTGTGTGTGTGTGTGTGCGCGTTCCTCTGCGTACAGTATGTGTGAGCGTGCATGTGTGTGTGTGTGCGTGTGTGTGTGTGTTCCTCTCTGTGTCCTTTGTGCACCACCATTAATCCTCGTGTGCTCCGTCAGAGGGCTGTGCTCTGTGCTTTGGTCCTGTGCCCAGCCTAGCAGCCTTTAACCACCTCAGGTGAACCATCTAACCCCCTCAATGAGACTGTCCAACAACTCTCCTCTCCCTCCACAGCCACTCTCCAAGTCAAAGTGATTCCAAATCATGTGTCCTGCTGTTGGACACCAAATCTAACTGGGCTTCTGGCTTTAATTATTAGAGACACCTCAGGAAATCCATTTATTCTAGTCCAAGACAAAGACAGCTATCCATCCAGTAAGGTAGGCCACAAAGCTCCAGGAATTGTCTTTTGCTCATAGATAACAAATCCTGGCTGTTCTATGCCCTCTACTAAGCCCCTGCTTAGAGCCCCTGCAGAATGTAGGATCTTAATTTGATCCCTCTTTTGTCGCTGACAATTTTCAAACGTGTAGTATATTTCAGTTATAAAAGGTTTCTAAAGTTTGTCATTTCCGCTTTGACATTTCAGACGTGAGATGCCCTAAAAAATAGTTGGGGGAGAGGGTGCTAAGCTGACATATGGAATTATGGATCAGTTAGCTATTTGATTTTTCATTTTAGGACCCCTTTAGGTAGAAAAAAAATGGAATAGAATATGTTTTGATTTGTTTAACACTTTTTTGGTTACTACATGATTCCATATCTGTTTAGTTCATAGTTTTGACGTCTTCACTATTATTCTACAATGTAGAAAATAGATCAAAAATAAAGAAAAACCGTAGAAGGAGTAGGTGTGTCCAGACTGGTCCTGGTTTGACCGGCGTAGGCCGTCATTGCAAATAAAGAATTTGTTCTTAACTGACTTGCCGAGTTAAATAAAGGTGAAATCAAATCAAATAAAACATGAAATATATGATGCCACCACGTTGAAACATCAACACGTATAGTATGTATATTTAAAAACTATCGAGGATACACACAATAAAGTCAAAAACATATTAGCACTATTATTCGCTAAATTAGGTCTCGGCTTTTTGTGTATCCTTTACAGCTGTCTACTGCTTGTACTTAAGCCAGCCACAGCCTGAGAACACTCGTCTAGAATGAGTTTCATTTCCTCCCCTGAGACCGTTTCTCTTTCTGTAGCTAACTCCCCATCACTGTGGACAGACAGTTAGTCAATTAGGCAGCTCAGCAATCTATCCTCTACCTCATTTACAGAGAGCACACACACACACACACACACTCCCTGATCCTCTCTCTGATCATTATCTGTTAGTGGGGGTTAATGCTGCCTGCTGACTGGGCAAAACAGTTAGTGGGTATTGCGCACCTCTGTACACTAAAACTCCTTCCCAAACCGCCCCTCCCTTCTCCCTTCAAGGGAGCCGTCTTATCCTGCAGAGGAAATTGTATTGGCTGTTACAGCAGGCGGTATGGGGCCTTTTCTATTTCACGCTCCAACCAAGTGCCTCACAATTAGCCTCTTCGGCAGCCTGTTAACACTGTCTTACATCTGTAGGAAAGAGAAAGAGGGAGAGAGAGAGAGAGAGAGAGAGAGAGAGAGAGAGAGAGAGAGAGAGGGAGGGAGGGAGGGAGGGAGGGAGGGAGAGAGAGAGAGAGAGAGAGAGAGAGAGAGAGAGAGAGAGAGAGAGAGAGAGAGAGCAACAGAGAGAGAGAGAGAGAGAGAGAGAGAGAGAGCAACAGAGAGAACGAGAGAGAGAGAGATGTATAAGCACAAGCTCTTTATTCTGCTCAACTTTTATTAGCGCTGTTAAGTCATCCAGTCAGATGGTACCGTAAGGAGTTTGAGGTGACACTGATGTTGTTCTCCGTCTGTCGCTACACAGTGTGGGATGAAAGAGCAGCCCAAAGTCTGTTTCTCACTTTGTATGATTGTGTCTTTTCGGTCTGTGTTGTGTGTGCAGGTTCCAGCCAGCAGGCCTGGTAGAGAGGATCCAGGCTATAGCTCAGAACGTGTCCAACATGGCGGTCAGAGTGGAACAGATCCTCCAGAACAGCATGGCCGCCGGCAGAGGTACAATATCATAACACTAATATTACAGACTGTGTTTGTGCTGTGCAATACATAATGGAACTGCCCATGTCTTATTCACATCATTGCGGTGGCCTAAACCTTACTCTCTATGAACATTGTCCTTTCCAGCGCGGTTCCAACAGCTAAGGTGACAACTATGGTGGATGGCTAACTCAGGCCAGCTCAGTGCATCTTGACTCTGGTCGGTTTGGCTCAAGCGGTGTGAAAAGGTTCCTACCACTATATGCCACTATATACTCGACGCTGTAATCCTCCGGCGGGTGATCAGAACATCAATTCCAAACTTTCAAACGGCAACACAGGTCAGACGTTTGCACCTCAGATCTAAAAAAAAAACAGCAGCCATTCAAAGTGCGACAGAACAAGTGATTCGCGTATGAAAATGAGCTGGTGTGTGGGAAATGAAAGTAAGATCTACTGTAATAAAACAGATGGACAGTACAGCCGCAGAGTCTTCCTTTATTCCCGTCTCCATTGTATTGCTTTCCCTCCACTGCTGTTGACTCCTTCTGCCCACCTCCTCCTTTTTTAATCAAATCAGAAATAATTCCGCTACTGGCACAAATGATGCCGATTGCGCTGGAAACATACACACAGGAAGAGGCACACGCGGGCGTTTATCAAGGGAACTCAGTCCTTCATCAACTCTTCTTCCCTCCTTCTCCCTCTCCTCAACCAACAGCAAAATCTTTATCAGAGGTAATTCGTTTTTTTTTTATCTCCCTTTGTTTCACGGTGAAGACGTGAGGGCAGAACCACAACCGCTTTTTATTAATCGCAGATTAATACAAACCACACCAGGCGGACGCTATTGTGCGTTTCGACTCGAGCGCATCGGGGATTCATCGCGTGGCTGAGAGAGACACACGTGACGATGTGCTCGGAAGTTGGAATTGGCACCTCCCTCCCAGCTAACGCTTTTTTTATGCCTCAAGTTTTTCTGGAATTAGTCCGCCGCACATTTAATGGTGGCCATTGCGATGGTTATTATTGTTGTAATCAAATAGACGGCGCTGAAACGTGTCGCTGGGAGATATGTGGCGTGTTTGAGAGGAGAGAAGCTTGAGGGATGGAGTGACTGAGATGGAGAGAGACAAAGCCTTCATTAGACATATGGAAGCAGTCAGAGAATGTTTTGGTCCAGAGAGAGGAGTGTATATATATATATATAGAGAGAGAGGGATAGACAAAGGGGTAGGGGAGATAGAGAGAGTGGAAGTGAAGTGAGAGGGCGGGTGAGGAAGCAGGAGATCTCTCGTCTTCCTGAGTCCAAGACGGAAACCCCATCAATCTTTCTTCCCGTCTTTCTCCCATCCATACTGCTGGAACTTTGAGTTTCAACTGCAGTCTCTCTTCCTGGCTGTAGGCCCCCAGCTGCAGGGAGGCAGTTAGCCAACTCAATGGACCAATTAATGCAGTGAGTGCAGTGTGAGTGAGCGGATACACATTGTACCGTTAGCCCGGGAGGGGGGTGGCAGCAGTGACGAGGGGTTGTATTTCTGTACCCCACGGTGAACACTGTGCACCAAAGCAGGCCTGATGTTGCATGTGAACTGATGGTACATATGGTTTGCTGAAAATGTTGTTAAATGTCTGTTTTAAGGATGTCTATTGTCTTCAGAGAATAAGTATTCTGTTGCTATTCAAGGTGATGTAGGCATAGATATGAGGCTCTGTCACGGCCATCAAAGGAAGTGGACCAAAGCGCAGCGTGGAGAGCGTACATAATCCTTTTATTTAGGTGACACGAACAATAAACAATACAAAACAACCGTGGAACTTAAGGGCTAAGTGCCACAAAACAAAGTTAACTTTCCACAAAGAAAGAAGGGAAAGGGCTACCTAAGTATGGTTCCCAATCAGAGACAACGATAGACAGCTGTCCCTGATTGAGAACCACACCCGGCCAAAACATAGAAATACAAAATCATAGAAAAACAAAACATAGAATGCCCACAACACTGATTGACAATAAATTTCACATGCTGTTGTGCAAATGGAATAAACAACAGGTGTAAATTATCGGCAATTAGCAAGACACCCCCCAATAAAGGATTTGTTCTGCAGGTGGTGACCACAGACCACTTCTCAGTTCCTATGCTTCCTGGCTGATGTTTTGGTCACTTTTGAATGCTGGTGGTGCTTTCGCTCTAGTGGTAGCATGAGACGGAGTCTACAACCCACACAAGTTTCTCAGGTAGTGCAGCTCATCCAAGATGGTACATCAATGCGAGCTGTGGCAAGAAGGTTTGCTGTGTCTGTCAGCATAGTGTTCATAGCATGGAGGCGCTACCAGGAGACAGGCCAGTATATCTGGAGACGTGGAGGAGGCCATAGGAAGGCAACAACCCAGCAGCAGGACCGCTACCTCCGCCTTTGTGCAAGGAGGAGCACTGCCGGAGCCCTGCAAAATGACCTCCAGCAGGCCACAAATGTGCATGTGTCTGCTCAAACGGTCAGAAACAGACTCCATGATGGTGGTATGAGGGCCCGACATCTACAGGTGGGGATTGTGCTTACAGCCCAACACCGTGCAGGACGTTTGGCTTTTGCCAGAGAACACCAAGATTGGCAAATTCGCCACTGGCGCCCTGTGCTCTTCACAGATGAAAGCAGGTTCACACTGAGCACATGTGACAGACATGACAGAGTCTGGAGACACCGTGGAGAACGTTCTGCTGCCTGCAACATCCTCCAGCATGACCGGTTTGGCGGTGGGTCAGTCATGGTGTGGGGTGGCATTTCTTTGGGGGGCCGCACAGCCCTCCATGTGCTCTCCAGATGTAGCCTGACTGCCATTAGGTACCAAGATGAGAACCTCAGACCCCTTGTGAGACCATTTGCTGGTGCGGTTGGCCCTGGGTTCCTCCTAATGCAAGACAATGCTAGACCTCATGTGGCTGGAGTGTGTCAGCAGTTCCTGCAAGAGGAAGACATTGATGCTATGGACTGGCCTGCCCGTTCCCCAGACCTGAATCCAATTAAGCACATCTGGAACATCATGTCTCGCTCCATCCACCAACGCCACATTGCACCACAGACTGTCCAGGTGTTCATTAGGAGCATGCCCAGGCGTTGTAGGGAGGTCATACAGGCACGTGGAGGCCGCACACACTACTAAGCCTAATTTTTACTTGTTTTAAGGACATTACATCAAAGTTGGATCAGCCTGTTGTGTGGTTTTCCACTTTAATTTTGAGTGTGACTCCAAATCCAGACCTCCATGGATTGATAAATTTGATGTCCATTGATAATTTTGGTGTGATTTTGTTGTCAGCACATTCAACTATGTAAAGAAAAAAGTATTTAATAAGAATATTTCATTCATTCAGATCTAGGATGTGTTATTTTAGTGTTCCCTTTATTTTTTTGAGCAATGTATAATGTGTGTGTTCTATATCTCCACAGTGTACCTATATCTCCACAGTGTAACTATGATGTGTGTGTTCTATATCTCCACAGTGTGTAACTATGACGTGTGTGTCTCTTCTCTTCAGCAGTGAGAGACGGCTCCTCAGGCCAATGTGAGGTACCCAGAGACCCCCACTACCCAGACTGCCCTGGAAAAGTCGACGTGAGTTTCTCTCCGTCTATCTAGCTAGGGTATAAGAGATTCTCCTGATATCTTATTACCAATGTTCCCTCTAAGCTCCCGAGGACTGCAGTGCAGAATAAATATCAGCCCGCGCAGAGAAGCACGGGATTGAACTTCACTCAATTTTATAGAGGTTTCCCCCTTTGTTAACACTTTCAACGTTTCCCTTTTGCCTTGGGAATTGTGATTGAATCAATGCAACATACCGAAACAAAACAAAGACATTTTGTTGTAGGGAGAACGCATTGGAGTAGGATTCTAATTGCATTGAAATGCATGACTCAATCAATCAATCAAATGTATTTATAAAGCCCTTTTTACATCAGCGTATGTCACAAAATGCAGATGTAGAAGCACGGTGGCTTGTAAATACTCTCTAGAAAGGCAGGAACCTAGGAAAAAACCTAGAGAGGAACCAGGCTCTGAGAAGTGGCCAGTCCATTTTCTGGCGGTGCCGGGTGGAGATAACAGTACATGGCCAAGATGTTCAAACGTTCATAGATGACCAGCAGGGTCAAATAATAATAATCACAGTGGTTGTAGAGGGTGCAACAGGTCAGCACCTCAGGAGTAAATGTCAGTTGGCTTTTCATAGCCGATCATTCAGAGTTAGAGACAGCAGGTGCGGTAGAGAACTCAGGCCGTACTCTACACAGACTTGTGGGGCATAACCAATCAGAGCTGGAATAGGCTTATATGCAAACAGACCATTGCCATATATGGATCTGTGTCAATCACTTTAAACTGGACTATGTTTACAGCATGAGCGGTCGTGAGTAGATGTGCTTTGATTTGAAATTTAAGAAAGAGCTGCATGTAGCCATGTGTGCACATTTGTTCATATCCTTTGCTAGTTAGTGAGTTATTAGCCCAGTTATGGATCATTTGTAGTCAGCAATGGGGGACTGATTGCTTCCTGTAAGAGCACAAAACGTGTACATTTCTAGCAATCTTTGAAAAGCAAGTCAGGTAAACAGTCTTTTTTTGTCTTAACGGGGCAGATGTGTATTTTGAGACAGGCTTGAATAAGCTAAGTAGCCAATAGGCAGAGGTTAGCATAATTTGTCTGATTCTCTGTAATAATGGTGCATTTTAATAATGCATTTTTTTTGTAAAGAGGTTTCTTGTATCCAACAACACAACAACATTTTCAGTCACCTCCTTGTCTGAAGGACAAGTGGATAAACACGTTCATGTCAAGTCCTGCATGTTTTTTTCTCTCAAAAGCCTCATGGAATGTAGGCCAACATTGAACACCACACATTGGCAGCTACTGTAGGCTGAATGATAGAACAGCTATTTCCATGTTAAAATGTGATGGGATGCATTTTCTTCATTGTTCTTGATGGTAGACCACTCTGGTAGGCCTTCATTATGATCAACTAGCTACAGTAGCCTACTTGGCCACTGTTATAACTGTGAGTTAAAGCGGGTACAGTCTCAGTGTTCACAGTCAACGTGCAATGGAAGTTGCACAGAACTTTCACAACATTCAAGTTCGCGCTCAGCAGACCTGAAATTAGCTCAGTTTTTAAAAAAGCAGAGGGAAAATGATTTATAACCTGCAATTCCATCTAACTGTACATTTGTACTTAAGTACAACTAATCTATGACCAAGGAGTAGGAAACTCCCTTTTGTTTTATTATTTTATTTGTGTTTAACAAAGTCAAAGTAACCTGACCATTGAACTTTGACCTGTGTATCACCAGTGGATGCGTGCCCGCTGGACATCAGACCCGTGCTATGCCTTCTACGGGGTGGACGGCTCCGACTGCTCCTTCCTTATCTACCTGAGCGAGGTGGAGTGGTTCTGCCCCCCTCTGGCCTGGAGGAACCACAGCAGCCCCCCCACCGTCCACACACACACACACCAGACCGCCACCACCAAGAGACAGGTGAGACACACACACACACAGAACCCTTCCTACCATCCATACACACACAGAACCCTTCCTACCATCCATACACACACAGAACCCTTCCTACCATCCATACACACATATAACCCTTCCTACCAGCCATACACACACAGAACCCTTCCTACCATCCATACACACACAGAACCCTTCCTACCATCCATACACACACAGAACCCTTCCTACCATACACACACACACACACAGAACCCTTCCTACCATCCACACACACACACACAGAACCCTTCCTACCATCCATACACACACAGAACCCTTCCTACCATCCACACACACACACACAGAACCCTTCCTAGCATCCACACACACACACACACAGAACCCTTCCTACTATCCATACACACACAGAACCCTTCCTACCATCCATACACACACAGAACCCTTCCTACCATCCATACACACACAGAACCCTTGCTACCATCCAAACACACACAGACACCGAACAACTACTGTCAAGAGACTGGTGAGAGGGACACACACACAAACAAAGGAATACTCATGCACTCACAAAAGCAGATGCCCGTATACACACGAGCCCTGCAAAGAGACGCATGGCTAATGCTTACATGTTTAAGCACTTACACACACTAATTCACACTCAAAAGAGCACAGCCAATAGTCAAATGAATCTTCATACTTACACTGTATAAGCTTGCATGGTAAATATGAAAACACGTTCATATGAGCACATGACCGTGTTCTCTGCTAATTGTTTTACTGTTCATCTCTCTCCTCCACCTCCTCCCTCAGCTACCTCCCTCATTGTACTGCTGTATAGCCAACTCCAGACACAGCACAGATGAACTCTTTACCCTCAAACATACAGCTCAGTGCCTGATACTATTTGCAGAACGGTGTTCAAGGCTGAGTCAATATGTGATATATTTTCTAAACAATCCCTGCACAGCTATTAACCAGGTTCAGAGATACCTACACACAGAGAGCGATCCCTGAACACAAGGTGTGTGTGTATGTGTCTGTGTGTGATCTGAGTGTGTGAATGCTGAATGTGTGTGTGTGTGTGTGTGTGTGTGATGTGAGTGTGAATGCTGAATTTGTGTATGTGATGTGAGTGTGAATGCTGAATGTATGTATGTGATGTGAGTGTGAATGCTGAATGTGTGTGTGTATGTGATGTGAGTGTGAATGCTGAATGTGTGTGTGTATGTGATGTGAGTGTGAATGCTGAATGTGTGTATGTGATGTGAGTGTGAATGCTGAATGTGTGTGTGTGTGATCTGAGTGTGTGAGTGTGAATGCTGAATGTGTTTGTGTGATCAGAGTGTGTGAGTGTGAATGCTGAATGTGTTTGTGTGATCAGAGTGTGTGAGTGTGAATGCTGAATGTGTGTGTGTGATGTGAGTGTGAATGCTGAATGTGTTTGTGTGATGTGAGTGTGAATGCTGAATGTGTGTATGTGATGTGAGTGTGAATGCTGAATGTGTGTATGTGATGTGAGTGTGAATGCTGAATGTGTGTATGTGATGTGAGTGTGAATGCTGAATGTGTGTGTGTATGTGATGTGAGTGTGAATGCTGAATGTGTGTATGTGATGTGAGTGTGAATGCTGAATGTGTGTGTGTATGTGATGTGAGTGTGAATGCTGAATGTGTGTATGTGATGTGAGTGTGAATGCTGAATGTGTGTGTGTGATCTGAGTGTGTGAGTGTGAATGCTGAATGTGTTTGTGTGATCAGAGTGTGTGAGTGTGAATGCTGAATGTGTTTGTGTGATCAGAGTGTGTGAGTGTGAATGCTGAATGTGTTTGTGTGATCAGAGTGTGTGAGTGTGAATGCTGAATGTGTTTGTGTGATGTGAATGTGTGAGTGTGAATGCTGAATGTGTTTGTGTGATCTGAATGTGTGAGTGTGAATGCTGAATGTGTTTGTGTGATGTGAATGTGTGAGTGTGAATGCTGAATGTGTTTGTGTGATCTGAATGTGTGAGTGTGAATGCTGAATGTGTGTATGTGATGTGAGTGTGAATGCTGAATGTGTTTGTGTGATGTGAGTGTGAATGCTGAATGTGTTTGTGTGATCTGAGTGTGTGAGTGTGAATGCTGAATGTGTTTGTGTGATCAGAGTGTGTGAGTGTGAATGCTGAATGTGTTTGTGTGATGTGAGTGTGAATGCTGAATGTGTTTGTGTGATCTGAGTGTGTGAGTGTGAATGCTGAATGTGTTTGTGTGATGTGAATGTGTGAGTGTGAATGCTGAATGTGTTTGTGTGATGTGAATGTGTGAGTGTGAATGCTGAATGTGTGTGTGTGATCTGAGTGTGTGAGTGTGAATGCTGAATGTGTTTGTGTGATCAGAGTGTGTGAGTGTGAATGCTGAATGTGTGTGTGTGATCTGAGTGTGTGAGTGTAAATGCTGAATGTGTTTGTGTGATGTGAATGTGTGAGTGTGAATGCTGAATGTGTGTGTGTGATCTGAGTGTGTGAGTGTGAATGCTGAATGTGTTTGTGTGATCAGAGTGTGTGAGTGTGAATGCTGAATGTGTGTGTGTGATCTGAGTGTGTGAGTGTGAATGCTGAATGTGTTTGTGTGATCAGAGTGTGTGAGTGTGAATGCTGAATGTGTTTGTGTGATCAGAGTGTGTGAGTGTGAATGCTGAATGTGTTTGTGTGAGTTCCCTGCTGTTCTTTAGTATTGAATAGCTTATTAGTGTTTGGCAACATTCCTAATTACAGCAGTGGCTCTGTTAGCCAGATAATCTAGGCTATTTATAGCAGGCTATTTGAGTGAGTGTGTGTGTGTGTGTGTGTGTGTGTGTGTGTGTGTGTGTGTGTGTGTGTGTGTGTGTGTGTGTGTGTGTGTGTGTGTGTGTGTGTGTGTGTGTGTGTGTGTGTGTGTGTGTGTGTGTGTGTGTGTGTGTGTGTGTGTGTGTGTGTGTGTGTGTTGGACAGAGAGAGAAAGACTTTTAGACTACATATTCATAGCTGTTTAACTAGCACAGGTTCCTCTAGAGACTTAGCTTGTAGTACTATCTCCCCAGAGAACACAGGCTGCACACACTCCTCTGAACTACTGTGTTCCTATTGCAGAGGGAGTGTGGAAGAGGAGCCTGTGTGGGTAGCTATCATGCAATGCCATATTCAGTACATCTGTAGGCTTGCTCCAGTTGACCTCTCTTCTCATCCTTCCTCCCACACTTTCGCCATCTCTCACCCTCTTCTCGTGTCTTTCTTCACTACTTACACTCTCTCTGCATATCTGTAAAGTTATAGGCTTTTATTGTTTAGGGTTTTAGATAATATACATTTTTTAAAGATAAAAATGGGGGAGAAATTGACCTCTGTCTCGCTCTCCCTCTCGCTCTCCCTCTCCCTCTCCCTCTCCCTCCCCCTCCCTATAGGCTGCATTCCGCACAGACCTGTCATCTCTGCTAGACCAGGTTGGCACGGGCAAAGAATCCCTGAGCTTCATGAAGCGCCGTATGAGGAGGCTGGCATCACAGTGGGGCACGGCTGCCCAGCGCCTCCACTCCAAGCTGCGCCAACGCTGGAGGGAACAGAAGAAGGTAGCGATGAGAGAGAGAGATTGAGAGTTTTGAGTTTTAATTAAATTACCTTTATTGGGTCTGGGAACCCACAACACAATAAACACTCAAACAAAACCATGGTTACACATCAATTAAAAACACAACACCAAATCTTCCTCCACAGTAACTAAACACATCAGCCTCTGAATACCCAATATGCTCATAAACAGATCAATGGTGTTAACCATTTTGTAATAGGCAAACTCAACCCTCAAACTCAAACCCAACTTCCCCTCCAGCATTCCCATCCACAGACCCCTGTCCCCGAATACTGTTCTTTTGGGTCTTCCATATTGCTAATTTAGCTGCCCCTGACACAAAATTAAGGAAAATAACTACCCTAATTCGACCAAACCTGTACTTTAGCCCAAATTTAAACTGTTGGGAAGAGAGAACCACTCACAGAGCTGAGAACCAGCTAGTGATCAGATCAATCATCCTGACCAACCTGGGACACCAAGAACAGATGTGCCAGAGTTTCAGATTCTTCCTCAACAGAATGGATCACCCTTCCTCAACAGTAGGTCCAGGTGGACCAGGTGGACCAGATGCATGTTGGTGGCTATGTCTCCATTGGAGGTCAGCTGTCCTCCTATCAATAGGCAAACACACCCGCCCACCTTGTTGATTTGACCCCTTCCAGGGAAGAAACACAGGACACTTTTACACATATTCTGTACATGGCCTTCTTTCCCACCGCCTCGAGCTCCCCTAGCTCCGGGGCATCGAAGGAAAACAGCATCCCCACGGCCTCCTCTAATGCCCCCGCCGCAGCACTGACATTCAGCGCAGGGGACATATAATCCAGACCCTCCGTCCATCGATCAGAATTGGAAGTGTCAGTAAACATACTGCCGATTGAAGTACTGGCACGGCATCACAGACCTCAGCGACGACCTTCCTCAGTAGGCGAGATGATCGGATCCCTGCTCTTTCTCCCAGCTCCTCCAACGATCTGCTCCTGCTCCGTGTCAGATGACCCAGCTTGGTACGCCCCACACTTAACAGGCATGAACGTAGGATGGCTGAACCCAGAGCGCTGGACTGGATGGCAGAGTTGTAAAAAAGGCTCTTCAAAAAGCCACATCTCTGGTGGCGTGCTGGCCACACGGGACTTGACAAAAAACTCCCCAAGCCTGCATAACAGACTCATAAAGTGTAGTGAAAGCCAGACAAATCACTCCCCTCTAGCTTTAAGAGGAAAAGATGTGCAGGCTGTTGTCGACCCAGCTAGAACCGTCACTGTACAACAGTCTCTGGGCTCCTTGAAGCCGGAAAGCCATGATCCTGGAAGAAATGTCCACCAGGCCTTGCCCACCCTCGTGCAGTAGCAGGTACAGGGCTGCAGCTTTAATCTAGTTTTGTCCCGACCAGAGGAAATTGACAAGGGTCCTCTGAAGCTCTTGCATCAACAGCCTCTGATGGCTGTAAAATCATTAGTCTGTGTGTGCCACAGGGTAGAGGCAACTAGATTATTGGCTACCAGCGCCCTTCCCCTATAAGACAGCTGAGGTAGCACTTATTTACACCTTGACAATCTGGCACACACTTTCTCCACTACACCCTCCAGTTCCTTTTCTGAAAGACATCAGAGCCTAGGAAAAAACCCAGTCTTCATCCCATCTCTGCCCCACTGAATCCCCCCTGATAACCGTGGAACGGACCCCGTCTGAAGCTGACCTGCCCACAGCAATTCGCTCTTTCCCCAATTGACTCTAGCTGAGGAGGCCCCTTCATACACATTTAAAGCATTTGAGAGAATCTTAACATCCTCAACCCCTATAATATTAACTGTCAGGTCATCTGGAGACGCAGACAGTGCTATCGTGTGACCCTTCATTACCCTTGGCACAGAGAAACCAGTATGCCTCGCCCTTAAAAACAAAGCATTGGTTCCATTGCCTGATACCCTTTGGACGGGGATGGGGCAACTCAAACCAGTCAACAGTAAACTCATCCAAGATAAAAATATATATATTTTTTTTAAACATCCCCAAACCCAAAGGCTTTCATTGTTTTGAACAAGTACTGGTGGTCCACATGGTCAAAAGCCTTTCCCGATTCAAATCCACACATCAGACAGTTTACAAATGTCTAAAACATATTTTATTAGAAACAGGTTATCAACAATAGAGTAACTGTCAGATACTCTTTCAACCTGTTTGAGAGACATTTACATATGTTTCTTGATTCCGCACACAGCAATGCAACAGGTCGCCAATTTTTTAGAAGAGCCAAATCCCCCTTTTTTTGGCAACAATGAATGCACAGCACGTTGCCAGGATACAGGAAGAGAACCCTCATGAAAATATCCACACACCACTTCATAAAAATCCCCCCCAATAGACCCCCAAAAGTCAGATGGTAAACCATCAATGCCAGAGGCTCGGCCTGATGAAAGCTGTATAACTGCTGTAGACAGCTCCTTCAGAGTAATGTCAGAGTCCAAAGCAGCTCTCTGCTCAGGGCCCAATTGAGAAAGTCCATGTAACAACTGTTCAGCTCACAGAGAATCACAATCCTCCGCCTTATAGAGGGCAGAGTAGAAATCTACGGCATGTTGGCGCATTTCACTGTCATCCGTGGTCACCTACCGTTCAGGGGGACGAAGGCAATACGCTCTGTAACCTCATTAGGAGCATAAACATTTTTCTTTTAAACACAAAATCTGTCACGAGCGTCATCGTGAAAATGATCGGACCAAGGTGCAGTGTGGTGAGTGTACATTCTTTATTTTTTAAACGTCGCCAACAAAACAACAAACAACAAAAACTAACGTGAAGCTCTGTAAGGCTATACATGCATTAAACGAAGACAACAACCCACAAATGAGAAAAGGAAAAAAGGCTGCCTAAGTATGATTCCCAATCAGAGACAACGATAGACAGCTGTCCCTGATTGAGAATCATACCCGGCCAAAAACAAAGAACCAGAAAGCATAGACTTTCCCACCCGAGTCACACCCTGACCAAACAAAGATAGAGGATAAAAGGATCTCTACGGTCAGGGCGTAACAAGAAAAACATAACATCCACCTTGACCAATAAAACCCGACCCATGACAATCTTTGTTGTAGATACCACAGCCACCGCTAAGCCTGAGGAAAACTAAATTGCCACCCCAGCACTGAAATGTGTACCATAACTGAGTAAATGCTGCCCTCCCACCACATACCTCAGTCAACCTCATTAGCCTCATCACTATGTGTCTCCAGTAGAAAAACTACATGAAGCCTTTTCTGTTTTATTACTTCTAATACCCAAGCCCTCTTATTCCTGTCCCTTCCCCCATTAATATTGAGAGAACCGACCCTTAGTACCTCCATGTTGAAAGGAAAAGCAGAAGACACCACAGAGAAACCTGACAAAGAGAAAAAAACACACCCTATGAGGCATGAGCATCATCCGTTTTAATTTTCTCTTAACCGTACCACGTTTCCCACTACCTTTTGCTGCCGTGACAGCAGTAACACATTTCCTCAAGGGAAAAAGCTTCTTCACACTCAACTTGTCTAACCCCACTGTCTTCTGTAACACCACAGCTGATCTCACAAACTCATCAACACCAACAACAAAAAAATGGCCAATTTCACAGATTTCCCAAAAGTCTCTGCTCCAGGAACCCATTTATCTCCTCTAGATTATAAATTGAGTCGTCGCCAGCTGCTATCATATCAAGAGAGATATCCATATCCTTCTCCTGATCCTCCTCAACTGCAGCCACATCCCTCTCAACACTCCCCACTTGCACCCCATCACTCGTACCAGGCATCTCCTCTACTACCTGGGAGACTAGCTCCACATGAACCCCCTCCTGTACCCCATCACTCGTACCAGGCATCTCCTCTACTACCTGGGAGACTAGCTCCACATGAACCCCCTCCTGTACCGCATCACTCGTACTGGGCATCTCCTCACCAGTCTGAGAAAATGGCTCCCCAGGTCTGACTTTACCTCCTACAACCATCCACTCTTCTTTAAGAAGTATGCCATGCTCAACCATCTGATCTACAAGACACTCTTCTTTAAGAAATACACCATGCTCAACCATCTGATCTACAAGACACTCTTCTTTAAGAAGTACGCCATGCTCAACCATCCGATCAACAAGACACTCTTCTTTAAGAAGTACGCCATGCTCAACCATCCGATCAACAAGACACTCTTCTTTAAGAAGTACGCCATGCTCAACCATCAGATCAACAAGACACTCTTCTTTAAGAAGTACGCCATGCTCAACCATCCAATCAACAAGACACTCTTCTTTAAGAAGTACACCATGCTCAACCATACGATCTACAAGACACTCTTCTTTAAGAAGTACACCATGCTCAACCATCCGATCAACAAGACACTCTTCTTTAAGAAGTACACCATGCTCAACCATCCGATCAACAAGACACTCTTCTTTAAGAAGTACACCATGCTCAACCATCCGATCAACAAGACACTCTTCTTTAAGAAATACGCCATGCTCAACCATCCGATCAACAAGACACTCTTCTTTAAGAAGTACACCATGCTCAACCATCCGATCAACAAGACACTCTTCTTTAAGAAGTACACCATGCTCAACCATACTATCTACAAGACACTCTTCTTTAAGAAGTACACCATGCTCAACCATCTGATCAACAAGACACTCTTCTTTAAGAAGTACACCATGCTCAACCATACTATCTACAAGACACTCTTCTTTAAGAAGTACGCCATGCTCAACCATCTGATCTACAAGACACTCTTCTTTAAGAAGTACGTCATGCTCAACCATCCGATCAACAAGACACTCTTCTTTAAGAAGTACGCCATGCTCAACCATCCGATCAACAAGACACTCTTCTTTAAGAAGTACGCCATGCTCAACCATCCGATCAACAAGACACTCTTCTTTAAGAAGTACGCCATGCTCAACCATCCGATCAACAAGACACTCTTCTTTAAGAAGTAC
Source organism: Oncorhynchus gorbuscha (assembly GCF_021184085.1). NCBI lineage: Eukaryota > Metazoa > Chordata > Actinopteri > Salmoniformes > Salmonidae > Oncorhynchus > Oncorhynchus gorbuscha. The sequence continues at coordinate 15,445,426 of NC_060190.1, read as the reverse complement.
GCCATGCTCAACCATCCGATCAACAAGACACTCTTCTTTAAGAAGTACGCCATGCTCAACCATCCGATCAACAAGACACTCTTCTTTAAGAAGTACGCCATGCTCAACCAACCGATCAACAAGACACTCTTCTTTAAGAAGTACGCCATGCTCAACCATCCGATCAACAAGACACTCTTCTCTTAGTCCGCCCCATCCCGGATCCGGGATCGTGACTACAGCCTCAAGCTCATTACCATAACGCAAAATTAGCGATTTCTGAAAATGGCAAATTAAATGAAATAAATATGCCTATCCTCAAGCGTATCCTTTTCTTAACAATCCTGTCGTCTCAGATTTTCAAAATATGCTTTAGAACCAGAGAAAATCAATAATTTGTGTAAGAGTGGTGATAGCTAGCTTAGCATTTAGCGTTAGCATTTAGCACGCAACATTCACAAAAACCAGCAAAGGGATCAAATAAAATAATTTACCTTTGAAGAACTTCAGATGTTTCAATGAGGAGACTCTCAGTTACATAGCAGATGTCCAGTTTTTCCTGAAAGATGCTTGTGTAGGACACAACGTTCCGTTTGTTACTATGCATTTGGCTACCGAAACTAACCGAAAATTCAGTCACCTAAACGTCAAACTTTTTCCGAATTAACTCCATAATATCGACTGAAACATGGAAAACGTTGTTTGAATCAATCCTCAAGGTGTTTTGTCATATATCTCTTCATTGAAATCCCTTCCCTGGAAGCGTGCATTCTTCTCTGATTCGGATGGAAAAATACTGGTACCTGACTTTTGCGCACCAATTTCCACGCAGACACCGTGCGGGACACTTGGTAATTGTAGGCTCTTATGGTCAATCTTCCAATGATATGCCTACAAATACGTCACAATGCTGCAGACACCTGGGGGAAACGATAGGAAGTGTCCGTTCATTCCTGTCGCATTCACAGCCATATAAGGAGATCATGGAAAACGTGCCTCCAGAAATCCTGTTGATTTCCTGGTCACTCAAACATCTTGGTTTTGCCTGTAGATTTTGTTCTATGGCACTCACAGTGAAAATCTTTGCAGTTCTGGAAACGTCAGAGTGTCTTCTTTCCAAAACTATCAATTCCAAGCATAGTCGAGCATCTTTTCGTGACAAAATATTGCGCTTAAAACGGGCATGTCTTTTTATCCAAAAATGAAATACTGCCCCTAGAGTCTTAACAGGTTAAGAAATACCACCACCGCTTGTTATTGACTTTGCTTGTTGCCATGTTAAGTCAGGGAATTCAGTTTTTGCAAATGGAAGAAAGAAGGTACATGAAAGAAAGAGTGAAAGTGAGTTCTCCCTTTACCTTCCCCCGTGTCACCACCTTCAATGAATGCAGTTTGCTCTATTATTGTGTCATGCACACTGAGCAACATGATTAAGTAAAGAGTGAAGGTAAACAAAAGTGAAAGGGAGAGAGAGGGAGTGGTGAGAGAAGGGGTAGAGAGAGAGAGGGGAGGACCGGAGAAAGCGAAAGATGGCGCGTACAAGAGGAACAATACAACAGGCCCTTATCCTTCACTCCTCACATCTTGTCTCTGCCCGCTTCTCTCTCTAAAATAAGCCAACAGGCCTCAGATGGGCGTCCATCCACACAGAGCCTCCACAGTATTGATTAATGGAGCCGTCTTGTGCCTCAAATGCATGACTTGGATTTGTTGTTTTAGATCGGTCCTCTCCTCCTCTCTCTGACTATGAGATACTGTGCTATCTCTACACCAGATGTTTCAGTGCTTTAACTGCAGTTTTAGTGCGCTGGACCAACGCTGTTTATCATGGCGTAATTGGTAGACAGAGGCTGCTGTGTGTGCTGATTAATACTGATAGGGGATCAGTGTACAGCCACTTGATGGAGTGCTTAATATGTGGATAATATCTGATCCCAGATCAGGTGTTGACTGTCATTCTCTGGTATGCTTGTGTGTCTACCCCACCAGTAGACGACATTTCAGGAACTAAAGAACTAAATAATAAAACACTTGGGAGTCCTCTTAATTGAGCAAAAGCAGCCTGCCACCGTTTAACTCTGACCCCTGTGCTTCCTACCTTTTCCTCCATCCTGCTCTTCCTCCTTCTCTGCCTCTTGTCTTTGGCTCTCTCGACTGATGCAATCCCAATTTAGTATTCCTCTCCACTTTTTAACCTTCCAAAATGTTCTGGGGATTAAATTCTATTTCCCTTGATTGAGTTTGTTTGGTTTGTTTATTGTGTATGCTCTGGGAAAAGGAATAACTTCCTGGAGCGGAGAGAGACAGAAAGGGAGTAAGGGAGAGAGATAGAGAGAGCGATAGGGAGAGAGATAGAGAGAGTGATAGGGAGAGAGATAGAGAGAGTGATAGGGAGAGAGATAGAGAGAGTGATAGGGAGAGAGATAGAGAAAGCGATAGGGAGAGAGATAGAGAGAGCGATAGGGAGAGAGATAGAGAGAGCGATAGGGAGAGAGATAAAGAGAGCGATAGGGAGAGAGATAGAGAGAGCGATAGGGAGAGAGATAGAGAGAGCGATAGGGAGAGAGATAGAGAGAGCGATAGGGAGAGAGATAAAGAGAGCGATAGGGAGAGAGATAGAGAGAGTGATAGGGAGAGAGATAGAGAAAGCGATAGGGAGAGAGATAGAGAGAGTGATAGGGAGAGAGATAGAGAGAGCGATAGGGAGAGGGAAGGAGAGAGAGACAAAGGGAGAGGGAAGGAGAGAGAGACAAAGGGAGAGGGAAGGAGAGAGAGACAAAGGGAGAGGGAAGGAGAGAGAGACAAAGGGAGAGGGAAGGAGAGAGAGACAAAGGGAGAGGGAAGGAGAGAGAGACAAAGGGATATATTATTATTATTAGATAGAGAGAGAGAGACAAAGGGAGAGGGAGAGAGATAGAGAAAGCAATAGGGAGAGAGATAGAGAAAGGAGAGAGAGACAAAGGGATAGGGAGAGAGATAGAGAGAGTGATAGGACAAAGAGAGAAGATAGAGACAAAGGGAGAGGGAAGGAGAGAGAAACAAAGGGAAGGAGAGAGAGACAAAGGGAGAGGGAAGGAGAGAGAGACAAAGGGAGAGGGAGGGAAGGAGGGAGAGAGAAATGAGAGAGAGACAAAGGGAGAGGGAAGGAGGAGAGACAAAGGGAGAGGGAAGGAGAGAGAGACAAAGGGAGAGGGAAGGAGAGAGAGACAAAGGGAGAGGGAAGGAGAGAGAGACAAAGGAAGAGGGAAGGAGAGAGAGACAAAGGGAGAGGGAAGGAGAGAGACAGAGAGAGAATAACCATTATTTCACCTGTCGGTGGCAGAAACAGGGACAGGGAAGGGATCCCAGGAGAGCATGGCATAGAGGAGTCTTTGTCTGTGTGTGTCTTGTGTGCACCGTTTTACATTTTCTATAATATATGCCACTCAACAGAGGCTGTTATCCAGAGAGACTTACAGTGCAGTGAGTTCATACTGAGTGCATATAGTTCTAGTTCATGTATGTGATCCCTGAGGGAATTGAACCGACTACCTTTGGAAAGAGTGGGGTTTCAAAAAGTTCCATTCCTGCTCTGTCGAACCTCTAGAGAGTGTGTGTGTGTGTGTGTGTGTGTGTGTGTGTGTGTGTGTGTGTGTGTGTGTGTGTGTGTGTGTGTGTGTGTGTGTGTGTGTGTGTGTGTGTGTGTGTGTGTGTGTGTGTGTGTGTGTGTGTGTGTGTGTGTGTGTGTGTGTGTGTGCGCCACTCAACAGAGGCTATTATCCAGAGAAACTTACAGTGCAGTGAGTGCATATGTCTCTAGTTCATGTTTATGAATAGTAAACAAACATTTGACCAACTGTGGACATTTTGTTGGTCCCCACAAGGTCAAATGCTGTCTCTGGGTGGTTTAGGGTTAAGGGTTATTGTTAGGAGCTAGGGTTAGTTTTATTGTTACGGTTAGGAGCTAGAGTTAGATTTAGCGTTAGGTTTAAGATTAGGTTCCCCGTTCCGCTAGCGGAACCCCTCGCCAACAGCCAATGAAATTGCAGGGCGCCAAATTCAATCAACAGAAATCTCATAATTCAAATTTTTCAAACATACAAGTATTAGACACCATTTTAAAGATACAATTCTCCTTATTCCAACCACAGTGTCCGATTTCAAAAAAGCTTTTTGGCGAAAGCTGAACATATCATTATGTTAGATCAGGAACTAGTCACAGAAAGCATACAGTGATTTACATACAGTAAAATTCATCACTAACCTTTGATACTCTTCATCAGATGACACTCCCGGGACAACATGTTACACAATACATGTATGTTTTGTTCGATCAAGTTCATATTAATATCCAAAAACCACAGTTTACATTTGGCTTTGCCTACAAAACATCCCGTGAATTTGCACAGAGCCACATATATTTACAGAAATACTCATAATAAACATTGATAAAAGATACAAGTGTTATTCACAGATTTAAAGATATACTTCTCCTTAATGCAATCGCCTTGTCAGACTTTTAAAAAAACTTTACGGAAAAAGCAAACCATGCAATAATCTGAGAATGTAGCTCAGAGACCAACACAACCCCAAAATATATCCGCCATGTTGGAGTCAACATAAGTCAGAAATAGCATTATAAATATTCACTTACCTTTGATGATCTTCATCAGAATGCACTCCCAGGAATCCCAGTTCCACAATAAATGTTTGATTTGTTCCATAAAGTCCATCATTTATGTCCAAATTGTTATGCAGGTGAGTGAGGACCCAAAAGCGATATAACAGAAACAGAGTCCTTTAATGTCCAAACAGGGAAAACATAAATCCTCAATCATTACAGGGGAAGTCCAAACAGGGAAAACACAAATCCTCTAGTTTAACAGGAGAGTCCCCCTTCTAGTTGTTGAGGAGAGTTGCAGGGCTAGCGGCAACAGACTGCAGGTCCCTTCGGGTAGGCGCGGGCCGTAGCGGATAGAGACACCTGCTCACACGTAGTATCTGATGACGAGGCAGAATACAACAGGACGGAACAAAGGCGACGCAAACAAGAATCCGACAAGGACAGAAGCAGAAACAGAGAGAGAAATAGAATCTTTAATCAGAGGGCAAAATAGGGGACAGGTGTGAAAGAGTAAACGAGGTCGTTAGGAGAATGAGGAAATGCTGGAAGCAGGAACGGAACGAAAGAGAGAGAGAGGGATAAAGAGAGAGAAAGAAACCTAATACGACCAGCAGGGGGAAACGAAGAGAAGAGAAAGCACAGGGACAAGACATGACAATACAATACATGACACAAATAACTACTTTTGGTTTGCGCGTTCAGTACACAATCTAAACTCACGACGCGCGGGCAGGTCCAGGCAAATGTTCAGACGAAAAGTCATATTACAGTTCATAGAAAATGTCAAACGAAGTATAGAATCAATCTTTAGGATGTTTTTAACATAAATCTTCAATAATGTTCCAACCGGAGAATTCCTTTTGTCTTCAGAAATGCAATGGAACGCAAGCTACCTCTCATGTGAATGCGCGTGACCAGCTCGTGGCACCCTGCCCGACCACTGACTCAATCCCATCTCATTCCCACCTCCTTTATAGTAGAAGCATCAAACAAGTTTCTAAAGACTGTTGACATCTAGTGGAAGCCGTAGGAAGTGCAAAATGACCCCATAGACACCGTGTATTCGATAGGCCAAGAGTTCAAAAACTACAAACCTCAGATTTCCTACTCATTCACTCACACATAAAACACTACGTTTAAACTCATTCACTCACACATAAAACACTATGTTTAGACTCACACACTTAAAACACTAAGTTTAGACTCTCTCACACACACACATACATACACACACACACACACAAACACACACACACTTAAAACACAAAGTTTAGAATTACACACACATTTAAAATACGAAGTTTAGACTCATTCACTCACACATAAAACACTACGTTTAAACTCATTCACTCACACATAAAACACTATGTTTAGACTCACACACTGACACACTGACACACACGTTCAACACCTCCATTAGTTTAGACACTCACACACTGCGACACACACTTCATTTGACACACACGCACCCATACACACACCCATCAAGGTCACCGACTTGTCAGTGATACACATCGGCCGCAGAGCCAGACTGGTACGCAGTGCTGTTCCCCTATGTCCTCCCTCTGCGGCTTCGCAGATGTCTTATCTTCCTCACACTGCGCTCCACTCCACCACTCTGTGCGCGTGTGTGTGCCTGTTCAATCTCACTCCAAAGTTCCTATCAGCAATAGACATTCTCTTTGCCAGTCCTACAGTCACTTTATCACTATTAGAGACTATAACAATTATATTGTAGCAGTGACACTGGGAGGGGGAGTTGAATTTAACACCATAGAAGGTGTAGCAGTATGTGTAGGTGGTAAGATAGTGTGTAAGCGGTACAGGGAAGCAGGTAGGCGAGTTGAAGATAAGGTGTTCTCTGTTCTGTCACCGTCTGTTTCGTAGCTGTCTTTCCCTCTGGATCTATTGTGGTTTCCTGTTGCAGAGAGTGTTCTTCCTGCTTCCTTCCTCGGGTTCTTTTGCTGTTAGAGGGAGAAACAGACGCATGGATGCACAAATGTTCACACATACACAGACAGAGACCCTCAGGGAGTGGCAGAAGTCCACTGTATAAACAGATACCTCCGTATGCGTGTTCAGACTCCTTAGGGAGTCAGGGGGGTCTCTGTGTGCGTATGCATGCAGGCACGTACAGTATGTGTAAAACGTGTCATCGGATCTTGCGCCTCGATCACACCAATAGCGTCATTGTGCAAAATGGTACGCGGCATCATCTGGATATGTGTCGCAACAAAAGTTCAACATTCGCCTTCTGCTACCATTTCTGTCAAGTCGTCTACGCACACACGTTTGACGCATACGTTTGATAAATCCAACGTTATGCACCACACAGAACGCCCTGCAACTGCCTCCTGCAGTCCTACAACCTACTTCAAGGTTAAATATCAAGGTTACATTTCCAACATCATTCCAGTGTGTTTCATAAAGCTGCCTCCTATTTATACTTCAGTGGAGGGGAATTCACTTTGGAAATTGAGATGAATGCTACCCATTAGCTAAAAGACAAATCCCCTTTTTCTACAGTACCACACCAGCACTACCAGAGCCAACCCAATAGGTTCCTCACTCAGCAATAGAGTGCTGTCTCCAGCGTTCCCGCCACACTAGTGTTTCTGCATTAGTCCGTGGTTGCCAGATCGGTTTGATATCCTCCTTTTTGGCCAAAGGCATTCTCAGGGCTGAAGTCATCTGCCATCTGCCACCCAAACTGTAATTTAATTGCACTTAACTTTTTTATGAAGCACAAGTTTAACATAGAAAGCTTATTAAATCAGTGTGATGTTTCATTTCATACCAGTCGCGTATTCGCTGGCCCTTGATTCGCTCGACTATGCATCCCATAGACACTCTCTCGACACACACACACCCACACACTCAGACACACACTCATATAGGGGCTTCGAAGCCAGCATAGATGAGACATGGAGAACTGGTATGAGCTGGTTTTGAGGTTTGTCTATGGCAGGGATGTTTCTATGGGTCTGTGTATTACTGTGTGTCTATTTCAGAATCTATTTCTATCTCCTGTCCTTGAGGGCCGCTTTGTGTAACTGTTTTCATCCTAATTACTTTCTAATAACAGACTACTTTTTAATTCGACCTGGGCGTCCAGGAGTGTGAAATCGTTTGCTTATTAATGAGACAAATCAATCTCATCAGGATCATTAATTCCACTCTTTTGAATTCCGTTCCCTCCGTCCTGGCGCTCATACAATCTGACGGGAGATGGCTAGAGGAGGAGGAGCAGGAGGAGGAGGAGGAGGAGGAGGAGGAGGAGGAGGAGGAGGAGAAGTGGTGGTGTGTGCCAGTGTTGTTGTTTAGCATCCTGCCAGCCGCTGACTATGACTTTTAGCGCATAATTAGACAGTGACTCAGGCGTCACACACAGGACAGAGAGAGAGGGGGAGAGAGAGGGGGAGAGAGAGAGACAGAGAGAGAGGAAAAGGGAGGATGAAAGGGGTGGCAGAGAGAGAGAGAGAGAGAGAGAGAGAGAGAGAGAGAGAGAGAGAGAGAGTTTGAGTTTTTATAAAACCTTTATTTTTTACTCAAGTGTTAACATAAAAACAAATGACACACTGCCCTTTCAGAAATGAAAAAACAAATGTAATTCCTAAATAAAAATAAATACATAACATATACATTCAACTTATTTCATCGGCAAAAAATAATTTCCCCTCTTCTACAAAACAAAGCGCTCTTTCGTAGGCCCACTTCTCCTCAAATAATAGGAGATCTTTTACAGCTGAAAAGAACTCAAAATCTACTTTTATTCTTGCTTTTACTAATCCTTTAAAAACACATCTTACATCCTGCCCATATCCCGTTTCTATCTTGTGTTTTCTACTCAGAAAAATTGACATCTTAGCTTGTCCCAAAATAAAATTTAACATTTGACATTTTCTTTTCTGTTGTTTACTATATTGAAACCCCAAAATAAAAACCGTGTTATTGAAAAATTCCCTACAGCTTTAAACAAAGATTCCAGCATTTCCAATAGAGGTTTTATCCTCTCACACTCCATAAAACAGTGAAAAATGGTTTCTCTTATATTACAAAAAGGACATCCATCTCTAACATCTGAATTAATAACAGATACAAAAGCATTAACTGCAATGATGCCATGTAAAACCCTCCATTGCATATCTCCAGTACCCTTTTGTAACGGTGGTTTGTACAGTGCTCTCCATGCTGGCTTTACCTTGTCATCAATGCCCAATTTTACCCTCCATGGAGTGTCTTTTCTATTTTTCAATTTATCTTTATTCAACACCTTGACACACCCCCTATACAAGTCCTTCCCATTCACCTCATCCAAACCCACCTCCTCCAACCCTCTCAAATCCAGCAATAACGCCTTTCTTTCTGACTCTGGGATATTTGGTGTAATCCCTAGTCTTGGAAATGAGACGTCTTCATCTTGTACCTTCTTCTTGTGACTACTAAGCATACCCCATTCTTCCGCTGACAGAGCCTTCCTACAGCTCCCCAGCATTTGTCCGACAATCCTTTCCGACCTCATCCCCAAATGTTCTGCCACCCGTCTTCCATCCATTAAGGCGGGCCCAGCTATGGCCATTAACTGTCTTAAGGTGATGATTTTCCCCTTCACCAGAATCTTGGAGAAATGTGGAACAGCTGCAGTTGTACAATCCAGTCTTGCCCCATACACCAGAGGTTCCTCCAACAGCCAATGCACTGACTCCGCTGAAGTTCGTCTGGACACCTTCATTATGCTCCATACTCTGAGAAGTCCTCTGTAAAACGGAGGTACTCTCTCCCTAGAAATCTGGCTACTATCAACCAGAAATAAAGCCTTCTTTAAACCTAATCCTCCAACCCGTTGTAATATAAGACCTGCCACCCCTCTCCACACCACATTTTCCGGTCCATAAAGCAACCTTTGAATAAACTGAAACCGGAAAGCAGCAGCCCTACTAGCAAGATGTACAAGACCTTGTCCCCCTCTTCTTTTGACAAATACAAAACACTTTGTGGAACCCAGTGATATTTATCCCAAAAGAAATCCACAATAATTGCCTGTATCTTAGCCAGAAGGCCAGATGGTGGTTCTAAAACTGACAACCGATGCCACAGTGCAGATGCAATCACATTGTTAACTATAATAGTGCGCCCCCTATATGACATACGAGATAGTAACCAACGCCATCTCCTCATCCTCCCTTCCACCATTTCAACCACCCCACTCCAATTTTTTTCCATAGTCCCCTCATCTCCTAAGTACACTCCAAGATACTTAAAACCTCCCTTACACCATTCTAGCCCCCCTGGCAAAGCCATGATCCCTCCAGACCATTCTCCAATCTGTAACGCACAACTCTTTTCCCAATTTACCTTTGCAGAGGATATTCCCTAAAACGATCAACAATTAGACTCAAGCTATCCACCTCCGCTTGATTTTTCACTAGCACAACTACATCATCAGCATAGGCTGAGAGACGAATAGGAGGAATATCCTCTGAAAAGCACACCCCTGCAATGCGACTTCTAATGCTATTTAGTAGTGGCTCTATAGCAATGGCATATAACATTCCTGACATAGAACATCCCTGCCTAATACCTCTACACACTTTAAAAGGAGCACTCAAACCACCGTTAACTTTCAATACACTTTCAATGTCACCATATATCACCTTGATCATGGCAATAAAACCAGAGCTGAACCCAAACGCCTCAAGCGTGTGCCATAAGTATTGATGTTCAACTCGGTCAAATGCCTTTTCCTGATCAATTGAAATTAGACCAGCATCCAACCCAATATCCCTAGAGACGTCCAAAAAATCACGAATCAGAGAAATGTTATCCCCTATCTGCCTGCCAGGAACACAGTAGGACTGATCCGTATGTATGATTTGCCCCATCACCTCCCTCAGCCTGTTGGACAAAGCTTTTGACAATATCTTATAATCAGTGCACAATAAAGCCACCGGCCTCCAGTTCTTCACCTCCCTTGGGTCACCCTTTTTGGGCAGTAGGGTGAGGACAGCCCTTCTGCAGCTTATTGGTAGTAACCCTCCGGTTAAACTATCATTAGCTACTTCTAACCAATCCTCTCCCAACATAGCCCAAAAGACTTAAAAAGTCAACGGGAAGCCCATCAATGCCTGGTGCCCTTCCATTTTCCATGCCTTTTAATGCAGTGTATAAATCCTGCAAAGACAATGGTTGCTCAAGCTCAACCTGAACTTCTGCAGCCACCTTTGGGAGCCCATCAAAGAACTGCTGTGTCACTGTTTTGTCCTCTTTGTACTCACATTTGTAGAGCTCAGCGTAGAACTCTACTGCCCTCTTTCTAATTTCACTAGGGCTAGTGAGCTCTTGTCCAACAGCTGATTTGAGACAATGAATAATTTTTCTTTGTCCATTCTTTTTCTCTAAACCAAAGAAAAATTTGGATGAGGCATCCATTTCAGATATTCCCTGAAATTTACTTCTCACCAGTGCCCCCTGTGCTCTGATACCCAGCAGGTCTGCCAATGCAGCTTTTCTCCTCTTGATGGCCTGAGTATGGCCTCGATCTCCTGTGGTCTCAACCAATGTCATGAGTTCCACTATTTCAATCTCTAGGGCTTTCATTGATCTGGTGATATCTTTAGTGACATTCCTCGTGTATTGATTACAAAATTGTTGAATCTGGATTTTCCCTATATCCCACCACTGTTGAATGGATACAAAACTGGCTTTTGAGATCTCCACCTCTCCCAAAAAAAACTGAAACAGTTTCTGAAGTGAGCATCACTCAATAAAGTTATATTAAAATGCCAGTATGCGCTTTTGGGTTTTACATCGTTAATGAACACCACCTCTGTTATTAAACAATGATCAGAAAACCCCACTGGAGTTATCACACTTGATTTACAGACCTGAGATTGATGCTCAAAAACATAAAACCTATCTAACCTGGCCATAGAGATGATGTTCTCTCTCACATGCGCCCAGGTGTACTGCCTTGTTCCTCCATGTTGACTCCGCCAAATATCACACAATTCATTTGTTACAATGAGGCGTTTTAAAAACATCCTTGAGGCTATATGAGGTTCTTGGTGATTTCTATCTAAATCACTAACTGTGCAGTTAAAATCCCCAGCAATAAACAAATAATAATCTTCTTTGTTACATTTCTCAATGGTATTTGATAGTGTCTCTAAAAAACATACCCTCTCAACTGTCATCACTGGGGCATATACATTTATCAGACACATAGTGATGTTTTCATACCTTGCTCTAACTTTTAATAACCTCCCCTCAACTACCTCTTCAACCTCATATGACAACGGCAAAAACCCTTTTGAGAACAAGATAACCACACCCCCACTTTTTGAGTTTTTATGACTACACACCACTGTCCCCCCCACTCCTGTTGCCACATAACTTCATTTTCCAAATTACTATGCGTTTCTTGTAAAAAAATTATGTCACTTCCCTTTCCCCTAATTAACTCATACACCATGGCTCTTTTTTTTACATCTCTTGCCCCATTTACGTTTAAAGAAGAAATCTTAAAACTGCTCATGGATAAAAAAATATATATACAGAGGACGATCCAGCCACCACATCTCTTTACAGAGTTAAGACTGCAACTGAACTCTTTCATTTTCTTTAGAATTTACATCACTTATCACTCTTGTGACCACTTTCTTGAGTCTAGCAATTTCAGGGGTTTTCAAACTTCCGCCTGTAATTTTTGACATCAGAAATTTTGCTGATTCAATAAACAATTCACGTTCAGGGAAAAAATCAGTTACATTGTAATCTTGCATATATTTCTTCCCTTTTGTCAACTTCAAAAATTGACGTATCCTCTCGATCCCATACCTCCCTTCCACCCCATTTATCTCACTATATTGTTGTGACGCGTCAGATGACTCACTCTCACTATCCTCCCCAGAAGAATACTCCACCATCTCTACACCTTGTTCATCTTCAATTGATTTATTAAACTCTACCTTTCTCTTAGAATTAGACCCTTCACCACCCCTTACATTCTTCCTTTTACTCCTCGGTATTTTGAAAACATCCGCTTCCTTTTCCGTTATTTCAATCTCCTCTTGACCTCCAATTTCATTTTCCAGCACCACCTCAGCGACGGCAGTCGCAATCTCGCCTACTGTTTCCCCTCCCTCTTTGTTCTGATCTACCACAATTGCCCCCGTATCCACACTGCCTTCCTCTCCTGCTTTTCCAACCACATCTGCCCACCTTCTCTCTTCTCCTGTACCCTTAGCATGTTCATCCCTTCGCGGTGGTGCGTTAGTTGTACTCGCACTAAAACTACTACCAGGCTCAGCGCGCTCATTTTCGGGACAATTACGCACCAAATGCCCCTCTCTTCCACAGCCAAAGCATTTCATTGATTCAGTAGATGCATAGAAGACATAATCAAATCCATCAATCTTAAAGCTAAACGCTAAATCCAGTTCATCTCCTTCCTTTTTAAAATCATATGCACTTGTCTCCTATGAGACACGACATGTTTCAACAACGGAGATTTGCATCCAAAAGGAACTTTCTTTATTGTAGACACTATTTGACCATGGCGCGATAACTCTCGCCATAACACTTCATCTCTAACAAATGGTGGCACGTTAGAAAGCATGACTTTCTTCGCCGGATTCATAAGCGGAAATACCGACGTCTGTGTTTCTCTCAACACGACACCCATCTCAACTATTCTATTCACCTTTTCAATTGAATCTAAGAATATCACTACAGCGCTATTCATCCTTGAGGCTGATTTGATGCTATCATACCCAATGATAGCACCCACAGCCAAGCTACATTCTTCCACTGAACACCCTGTCGCAGCAGGAATCTTTACTCCATGCCTCCGACTAAGTTTTTCAAACTCTCCATTTCCACGAGTGGCCATAACAACCAGCCCCACCCGCTGGTTGTGCCCTCGCGAAAAACCAACCTCAAAGATCCCACCACCCCTATACGTGCTTAGTGATAGTTTAAACAAGATACCCTTAAAACAACTAACCTAATCAATATATATATATACATACAACAACCCGATAGAGTGAAAAAGAAAAACCATTCGCTCTCACAATCACTCCTGCTTGACGACTCACTCCCA
>NC_060190.1:15421744-15429244 GCF_021184085.1 Oncorhynchus gorbuscha | reverse complement strand
ATGATGCTTCCTGTGGGGTGTAGTCAATTCAAATGATGCTTCCTGTGGGGTGTAGTCAATTCAAATTCTGCTTCCTGTGGGGTGTAGTCAATTCAAATGATGCTTCCTGTGGGGTGTAGTCAATTCAAATTCTGCTTCCTGTGGGGTGTAGTCAATTCAAATTCTGCTTCCTGTGGGGTGTAGTCAATTCAAATTCTGCTTCCTGTGGGGTGTAGTCAATTCAAATTCTGCTTCCTATGGGGTGTAGTCAATTCAAATTCTGCTTCCTATGGGGTGTAGTCAATTCAAATTCTGCTTTCTGTGGGGTGTAGTCAATTCAAATTCTGCTTCCTATGGGGTGTAGTCAATTCAAATTCTGCTTCCTATGGGGTGTAGTCAATTCAAATTTTGCTTCCTGTGGGGTGTAGTCAATTCAAATTCTGCTTCCTGTGGGGTGTAGTCAATTCAAATTCTGCTTCCTATGGGGTGTAGTCAATTCAAATTCTGCTTCCTATGGGGTGTAGTCAATTCAAATTCTGCTTCCTGTGGGGTGTAGTCAATTCAAATTCTGCTTCCTGTGGGGTGTAGTCAATTCAAATTTTGCTTCCTATGGGGTGTAGTCAATTCAAATTCTGCTTCCTGTGGGGTGTAGTCAATTCAAATTCTGCTTCCTATGGGGTGTAGTCAATTCAAATTCTGCTTCCTATGGGGTGTAGTCAATTCAAATTCTGCTTCCTATGGGGTGTAGTCAATTCAAATTCTGCTTCCTATGGGGTGTAGTCAATTCAAATTCTGCTTCCTATGGGGTGTAGTCAATTCAAATGATGCTTCCTGTGGGGTGTAGTCAATTCAAATGATGCTTCCTGTGGGGTGTAGTCAATTCAAATGATGCTTCCTGTGGGGTGTAGTCAATTCAAATGATGCTTCCTGTGGGGTGTAGTCAATTCAAATGATGCTTCCTGTGGGGTGTAGTCAATTCAAATGATTCAAATGGTGCTTCCTGTGGGGTGTAGTCAATTCAAATGGTGCTTCCTGTGGGGTGTAGTCAATTCAAATGATGCTTCCTGTGGGGTGTAGTCAATTCAAATTCTGCTTCCTGTGGGGTGTAGTCAATTCAAATTCTGCTTCCTGTGGGGTGTAGTCAATTCAAATTCTGCTTCCTATGGGGTGTAGTCAATTCAAATTCTGCTTCCTGTGAGGTGTAGTCAATTCAAATTCTGCTTCCTGTGGGGTGTAGTCAATTCAAATTCTGCTTCCTATGGGGTGTAGTCAATTCAAATTCTGCTTCCTATGGGGTGTAGTCAATTCAAATTCTGCTTCCTATGGGGTGTAGTCAATTCAAATTCTGCTTCCTATGGGGTGTAGTCAATTCAAATTCTGCTTCCTGTGGGGTGTAGTCAATTCAAATTTGCTTCCTGTGGGGTGTAGTCTTCCTTCCTATGGGGTGTAGTCAATTCAAATTCTGCTTCCTGTGGGGTGTAGTCAATTCAAATTCTGCTTCCTATGGGGTGTAGTCAATTCAAATTCTGCTTCCTATGGGGTGTAGTCAATTCAAATTCTGCTTCCTAAATGATGCTTCCTGCTTCCTATGGGTGTAGTCAATTCAAATGATGCTTCCTGTGGGGTGTAGTCAATTCAAATTTTGCTTCCTATGGGGTGTAGTCAATTCAAATTCTGCTTCCTGTGGGGTGTAGTCAATTCAAATTCTGCTTCCTATGGGGTGTAGTCAATTCAAATTCTGCTTCCTATGGGGTGTAGTCAATTCAAATTCTGCTTCCTATGGGGTGTAGTCAATTCAAATTCTGCTTCCTATGGGGTGTAGTCCATTCAAATTCTGCTTCATATGGGGTGTAGTCAATTCAAATTCTGCTTCCTGTGGGGTGTAGTCAATTCAAATTCTGCTTCCTATGGGGTGTAGTCAATTCAAATTCTGATTCCTATGGGGTGTAGTCAATTCAAATTCTGCTTCCTGTGGGGTGTAGTCAATTCAAATTCTGCTTCCTGTGGGGTGTAGTCAATTCAAATTCTGCTTCCTGTGGGGTGTAGTCAATTCAAATTCTGCTTCCTGTGGGGTGTAGTCAATTCAAATTCTGCTTCCTATGGGGTGTAGTCAATTCAAATTCTGCTTCCTGTGGGGTGTAGTCAATTCAAATTCTGCTTCCTGTGGGGTGTAGTCAATTCAAATTCTGCTTCCTGTGGGGTGTAGTCAATTCAAATTCTGCTTCCTATGGGGTGTAGTCAATTCAAATTCTGCTTCCTGTGGGGTGTAGTCAATTCAAATTCTGCTTCCTGTGGGGTGTAGTCAATTCAAATTCTGCTTCCTGTGGGGTGTAGTCAATTCAAATTCTGCTTCCTGTTCTGCTTCCTGTGGGGTGTAGTCAATTCAAATTCTGCTTCCTATGGGGTGTAGTCAATTCAAATTCTGCTTCCTATGGGGTGTAGTCAATTCAAATTCTGCTTCCTGTGGGGTGTAGTCAATTCAAATTCTGCTTCCTGTGGGGTGTAGTCAATTCAAATGATGCTTCCTGTGGGGTGTAGTCAATTCAAATGATGCTTCCTGTGGGGTGTAGTCAATTCAAATGATGCTTCCTGTGGGGTGTAGTCAATTCAAATGATGCTTCCTGTGGGGTGTAGTCAATTCAAATGATGCTTCCTGTGGGGTGTAGTCAATTCAAATTCTGCTTCCTGTGGGGTGTAGTCAATTCAAATTCTGCTTCCTGTGGGGTGTAGTCAATTCAAATTCTGCTTCCTATGGGGTGTAGTCAATTCAAATTCTGCTTCCTGTGGGGTGTAGTCAATTCAAATTCTGCTTCCTATGGGGTGTAGTCAATTCAAATTCTGCTTCCTATGGGGTGTAGTCAATTCAAATTCTGCTTCCTGTGGGGTGTAGTCAATTCAAATTCTGCTTCCTGTGGGGTGTAGTCAATTCAAATTCTGCTTCCTATGGGGTGTAGTCAATTCAAATTCTGCTTCCTATGGGGTGTAGTCAATTCAAATTCTGCTTCCTGTGGGGTGTAGTCAATTCAAATTCTGCTTCCTGTGGGGTGTAGTCAATTCAAATTCTGCTTCCTATGGGGTGTAGTCAATTCAAATTCTGCTTCCTATGGGGTGTAGTCAATTCAAATTCTGCTTCCTGTGGGGTGTAGTCAATTCAAATTCTGCTTCCTGTGGGGTGTAGTCAATTCAAATTCTGCTTCCTATGGGGTGTAGTCAATTCAAATTCTGCTTCCTGTGGGGTGTAGTCAATTCAAATTCTGCTTCCTATGGGGTGTAGTCAATTCAAATTCTGCTTCCTATGGGGTGTAGTCAATTCAAATTCTGCTTCCTATGGGGTGTAGTCAATTCAAATTCTGCTTCCTATGGGGTGTAGTCAATTCAAATTCTGCTTCCTATGGGGTGTAGTCATTCAAATTCTGCTTCCTATGGGGTGTAGTCAATTCAAATTCTGCTTCCTGTGGGGTGTAGTCAATTCAAATTCTGCTTCCTATGGGGTGTAGTCAATTCAAATTCTGCTTCCTATGGGGTGTAGTCAATTCAAATTCTGCTTCCTGTGTCAATTCAAATTCTGGTGGGGTGTAGTCAATTCAAATTCTGCTTCCTGTGGGGTGTAGTCAATTCAAATTCTGCTTCCTATGGGGTGTAGTCCATTCAAATTCTGCTTCCTATGGGGTGTAGTCAATTCAAATTCTGCTTCCTGTGGGGTGTAGTCAATTCAAATTCTGCTTCCTATGGGGTGTAGTCAATTCAAATTCTGCTTCCTATGGGGTGTAGTCAATTCAAATTCTGCTTCCTGTGGGGTGTAGTCAATTCAAATTCTGCTTCCTGTGGGGTGTAGTCAATTCAAATTCAATTCAAATTCTACAATTGAAATTGATTCAAAGAACAATATGCAACTCAATGGCGAAGGTGCATAAACATGTTGGTCTTCAGATACGACGTCATGGTTTTATCACTATCCATATAGTTTTATGTAACGACGGCGCGCTACATAGTTCAATGTGCCAATAAATCAACACAGTTTACTTGGAGCTTAAATTGGGACCATGTATACTGCACTAATGATGCTTTTAAAAAAGAGTACCAGAGAGCATAGTACAACACGGCGAACTTAGCAAACAAGGCATTTGTGGTAAGTACATGGGGGCCGCCATCTTTATGCACCTCCACTATTCAGAATTGCTAGGACGATGAACATGTCTGATACTTAGAGAGCCATGTCTACTGTATTATTAAGGCCAGTTGGATGGCTGATGATCACTAAAGTCCTCTCTCAAGTAAACCCCAAAAGTACACGTTTATTGTAACCCCAGACAGTCACCTGATTTAACTCATTGCGGGCTGGATGACTAGTTGAAAAGTTGAATCAGGTGTGCTTGTCCCGGGCTACAACAACAATGTGTGCTGCTGGGTGTACTCGAGAAGTTGGGGAACACTGGTCTAAAGTAGATGTTCAGTGCCTGTTCTGTGTATGCCAGCGATGACTGACTGGCTACGTCTAGTACACTGGGAGACTGGACACGTGTTCATGTCTGACACTTATAAAACCATGCAGTACGGCTGGAGTCGGGTGTTTGACGCCTGATGAGCACTAAAGCTCTGTTAATGATGACGAGGTGATGATGCCGTGTAACGTATACAGATATACAGATATATAGATATACAGATATACAGATATACAGATATACAGATATACAGATATACAGATATTCAGATATACAGATATACAGATATTCAGATATACAGATATACAGATATACAGATATTCAGATATACAGATATTCAGATATACAGATATACAGATATACAGATATTCAGATATACAGATATACAGATATACAGATATACAGATATACAGATATACAGATATACAGATATACAGATATTCAGATATACAGATATACAGATATACAGATATACAGATATATATACAGATATACAGATATACAGATATACAGATATACAGATATTCAGATATACAGATATACAGATATACAGATATACAGATATACAGATATACAGATATACAGATATACAGATATTCAGATATTCAGATGTGTCATTTATCTCAGGTTTCCTTCTTTTCTTTTTTTCAGTAATGATATAAAAATAGTATGTAAATAAACATTTCTATTTCCGCCCAGATCCTGGTGCATGTGGGCTTCCTGACAGAGGAGTCAGGGGACGTGTTCAGCCCCAAGGTCCTGAAGGGAGGTCCCCTGGGGGAGATGGTCCAGTGGGCCGACATCCTCACAGCCCTCCATGTTCTGGGACACAACCTCAAGATCTCCATGTCTGTTAAGGAACTGCAGGGGTGAGTCAGCATGTTATAATGTTACAATGATGTTCATGGGAACTTGTGTTTTGGCTGTATTTTGATTCGATCATCTCTTGATTGATTGAATTTGTTTGGGTGTTTTAGTGTGTGGTGGATTGGAAGTGGCTTCATTGATCTGACCACAGCCATTTTCTTCCATTTTGTTCAGTCAGCTACTGGCCAATACACACAGTAGGGCAATTAGCAGGTGCTTTTATCCAAAGCGACTTATAGATCCTCCAAGGTGACGGTGTTAAAAGCGCTTTGTGATCAACGGACAGACGGCGCTCGTTTGTATTTGATTGCTGTCCATTTCATCACTGTGACTTTATTCCTCATGTTGATCCATAGAATTACAAGGGGAACACTTACAGTGATTATAGAAGGTCTACACCCCTTGAACTTTCCCATTTCGCTGCCTTATAACAGTTGATCTAAATGCTGATGCAAATGGATTTTCAAAGTGAAAGAAAGTTCTAGGAAGTTGTCCAATTAAAACAAAAACTGAAATATCCTAATTGGATAAGTCTCCGCCCCCCATGAGTTAATACTTAGTGGAAGCACCTTCGAGAGCCGTTACAGTTGTGACTCATTTTCATTGAGGCTCTACCGACTTTGCACAACGTTTAGGGAACCATGCATGCAGGCTCAGCAGATTTGTTTGGGGATCACTGATGGACAGCGATATTTAAACTTTGTCTCTGATTTTTTTTTTAAACGCAGATTTAAGTCGGGACTGAAACGAGACCACTCGGGAACACTAAAACAGCTCTTGGAAAGCCAATTGGGTGTCTTTTGCATCAACATTTGTGTAATTGTCCCACAGACAAATACAACCCTATCTCAGGGTTAGGTTTTCAGAAGACTGAGGTGTGTTCTCCTCTAACTTTTTACCTTGGCTTTGCTCCTTTCATATTTGTTTTGATCCTAAAAAAAACTATCCAGGCCCTGTCAGATAAGTTTTCTATAACTTCCTTTCACTTTGAAAATGTGGAGTAGATTGTGTAGATCTGCAGGATCAAAAATCTATTTGAATTCCATTTTAACGCAGCAAAATGTTAAAAAAGTTAAAGGGGTTGACTTTCTATAGGCACTGTATTTTAGATAAAGGACCAATTTTCAGGTAGAAAGCAAGTGATATTATCACTGGGCCCCTATTCACCTTAAACAGTTTTATATTGCTTTAACCACATCAATATACCCGCTCTACCACCCCAGTTAACCCAATACATCAGCCCATCAGAACCTCAGACCTGGGCTGTGTCCCAATTAACAAGGATTCTGCCTTTTGAGGCAGCTTTTCTAGGCAGGATGTCAAGATTGGTATGTCCCAATCCCAATGTACCTTAAAATGCTGCTTTCTAAGGTGCTTTCATCAGGCACCTTAGCATCCCGTGTGTCCTTCCCCGAGGAGGCTATCCCATAACCCCTTTCGGCACACTGAAAATTCAAAACAATTCTTAATTAATGGTGGGCACATGTCCTCACTTGGGAGAAGATGTTCCAGAAGAATAAGGAATAAGAAGAAAAATGTAAGTATAACGTTTATTTATTCACAAAATTATGCTAAAATTTTCAACAAATTACTTTCATATAAAATGTTGAATTCAAATGTTGAGTAACTGTTGTTTATCAGCCCATTGCCAAGCTAGATAGCTAGATAGCTACCTAACACATCATTAGTAGGCGATCTCGTCCTGCTTATCAGCTGTTTAGAGATGCACAACTAAACTAACTAGCTCTAATCGTAAATTCAACAATGTGTCAATTGTTAAGACCCAGACAGTTTTTAAATCAATGAATTGATGAACTTGCTAGCCAGCTAAAAACATGTCCTGTAGCAAACTAAAGTGGACACCTGATCGCGTATTACTCCATTGCATTGGCATGACAGGAGAAAACAGTCCTGCCCGACCCGTTTGGAGGTCAGACATGTTACACTTGTTTTACAACATCTAATGAAAAAATGTAGGAAATGCAGCCAGCTGTGTTCTGTTCATTCTAGGCTTGCTAGCCTGCCAAGTTATTTGTGCATTCTGTTGGTGGGTCTGTTTAGCAAGCTTGCTTGCTAGCTAGCTGCATATAGTGTCTGTTTACGTAACATTAACGTTAGCTAACTTTCTCTTGTCACTTTCCTTCCCTATTGTGTTGCACGATTTGGTTGGTTGTTACTAGTTCAAATTAGAGGCTAAGTTATTCTACTCTTA
>NC_060190.1:15386744-15416744 GCF_021184085.1 Oncorhynchus gorbuscha | reverse complement strand
CAGCTATCGCACAGTTTGGAACCAACAGGACCCCGAACAGCTTCTGCCCCCAAGCCATTAGACTTGCATTTGACCCCTTTTTCCACCAACTCTTTTGACTCATCGCATACACATCTTCTACTGCTCATTATCTATCCTGTTATCCCTACCTATATGTACATATCTACCTCAATTACCTCGTACCTCTGCACATCAACTCTGTACTGGTACCCCGTGTATATAGCCAGTGCTCATTGTGTATTTCTTCCTCGTGTTGTTATTTAAATATTTTTCTACCTGCGATGTTGGAAAGTAAGTCCTTCTGTAGCTCAGTTGGTAGAGCATGGCGCTTGTAACGCCAGGGTAGTGGGTTCGATCCCCGGGACCACCCATACGTAGAATGTATGCACACATGACTGTAAGTCGCTTTGGATAAAAGCGTCTGCTAAATGGCATATATATATATATATTATATTAAGTAAGCGTTTCACTGTTAGCCTGTTAACCTGTTATTTTATTACCAGCACAATGGGAGGAGGACTGCTATCCATCTTATACACCTTATTTACATATATACAATCCACTTCAAATGTGTGGATTCGGCTATTTCAGCCACGCCTGTTGCTGATAGGTGTTTAAAATTGAGCGAACAACCATGCGATCTCCATAGACAAACATTGGCAGTAGAATGGCCTTACTGAAGAGCTCAGTGACTTTCAACGAAGCACTGTCATATGATGCCACATTTCCAACAAGTCAATTGGGCAAATTTCTGCCCTGCTAGAGCTACACCGGTCAACTGTAAGTGCTGTTATTGTGAAGTGGAAACGTCTAGGAGCAACAACAGCTCAGCCATGAAGTGGTAGTCCAGACAAGCTCACACCAAGGGACCGACGAGTGCAACACTCACTACTGACTTCCAAACTGCCTCTGGAAGCAACGTCAGCACAACATCTGTTCGTCGGGAGCTTCATGAAATGGGTTTCCATGGCCGAGCAGCTGCACATAAGCCTAAGATCACTATGTGCAATGCAGTCCGACAGACTAATCTAGGTTTGGCGGATGCCAGGAGAACACTACCTGCCCCGATGCCATGTGCCAACTGTAAAGTTTAGTGGAAGAGGAATAATGGTTTGGGGCTGTATTTAATGGTTTGGTCTAGGCCCCATAGTTCCAGTGAAGGGAAATCTTAACGCTACAGCATACAATGACATTCTAGATGATTCTGTACTTCTAACTTTGTGGCAACAGATTGCGGAAGGCCCTTTCCTGTTTCAGCATGACATTACCCCCATGCACAAAGCAAGGTCCAATCGTTTGTTGAGATCGATGTGGAAGAACTTGACCGGCCTGCACAGAGCCCTGACCTCAACCCCATCTAACACCTTTGGGAATAATTGGAATGCCGACTGCAAGCCAGGGCTAATCGCCCAACATCCGTGCCCGACCTCACGAATGCTCTTGTGACGTTCGACAAGCAGGTGTTCACAAACCTTTGGTAATGTAGTGTGTAAGCGTCTGGGTGTGGAGGGAAAAGGGTGAGGTCTTTATATTAGATGACAACACTGCATCATAACCCGTCTCGAAACTAAATCTGACGTTAAACAGTTGAGAAATAGTTGTGTCTCCATGGTAGTGCACAGCAATGCTATCTTCATATTACATGGTCGTTGATGCATACATATTTTGTAACTCAGTGTTTTGTAACTCAGTGTTTTGTAACTCAGTGTTTTGTAACTCAGTGTGTTGTAACTCATACTGCATGTGGTTCAGTCTGTGAAAAGAAGGCTTTGGGCAGCTGTTGGTCATGAAAAGAGAGGAAGGACAGAGGAGGGAGGGGCTCTAATTTTCTGCCTCTTTTATTCACAACCCGATTGGAGGAATGACTTACTCTCCTCTCATCCACTCGGTCTTTTCATTCACTTTCCACAGTACATTACTCAGAGAAGTCTTTTCCCCTATTCTTCATGTTGCCTCTCTCCCCTCTCCATTTCTACTTTAAATCTCCTTACATCACTTATAAAATCAACTCCTGATATTCAAGACTGATGGGAGTTTGCACTTATCTGAATTGGCAGTACCGGCTGAAGGCTTACTGTAACAAAGACATTAGCTCAGTGGCTCCGTAGAGAGTTGTTAGACAGAGACTGTCCGATGAAGGAAGGCAGTCAGGTGAAAGAGAGAGAAAGCCTATTGAGCCGTAAGGGAGGACGCTAAAGAAGCTGGGAGAGTGGAGCGAGAAAGAGAGAAAGGAAAATTCAGAGAGAGACAAATCTGTTGTCAGTCAATCTAAGGCATTTCAGGCCCTGTTTAGGCCTCTCTCTCTCTCTCTCTCTCTCTCTCTCTCTCTCTCTCTCTCTCTCTCTCTCTCTCTCTCTCTCTCTATCTCTCTATCTCTCTATCTCTCTCTCTCTCAATGTGGTTTGGGGGTCAGCCCAACGATATGCACTCCTGTCACCACCACCTGGTGGTCTACCATCTCCACGGAGAAAGGTCACACAGGTCACCAGATAGGCCACAGGAGACTTACATTCTAGAAATCAGCATTTCAAGCAGAAGGGCAGTGATGGCATCAGGTGCATTGGGGGTTAGATCATACTGGTGGGCATATGAAGGTGTTTTGATCCTCTTTTTGACACATAAGTGTACATACACCTTAGCCAAATACATTTAATCTCAGTTTTCACAATTCCTGACATTTAATCCTAGTAAGGATTCCCTGTCTTAGGTTAGTTAGGATCACCACTTTATGTTAAGAATGTGAAATGTCATAATAATAATAGAGACTGATTTATTTCAGCTTTCATTTCTTTCGTCACATTCCCAGTGGGTCAGAAGTTTACATAAACTCAGTTAGTATTTGGTAGCATTGCCTTTAAATTGTTTATCTTGGGGCAAACCTTTCGGGTAGCCTTCCACAAGCTTCCCACAATAAGTTGGGTGAATTCTGGCCCATTCCTCCTGACAAAACTGGTGTAACTGAGTCAGGTTTGTAGGCCTCCTTGCTCGCACACACTTTTTCAGTTCTGCCAACAAATGTTCTATAGGATTGAGGTCAGGGCTTTGTGATGTCCACTCCAATACCTTGACTTTGTTGTCCTTAAGCCATTTTGCCACAACTTTAGAAGTATGCTTAGGATCATTGTCCATTTGGAAGACCCATTTGCGACCAAGCTTTAACATCCTGGCTCATGTCTTGAGATGTTGCTTTAGTATATCCACAGAATTTTCCCCCCTCATGATGCCATCTATGTTGTGAAGTGCACCAGTCCCTCCTGCAGCAAAGCACCCCCACAACATGATGCTGCCACCCCCATGCTTCACGGTTGGGATGGTGTTCTTCATCTTGCAAGCCTCCCCCTTTTTTCTCCAAAGATAACAATGGTCATTATGGCCAAAGTTCTGTTTTTGTTTCATCAGCCCATAGGGCATTTCTCCAAAAAGTACGATCTTTGTCCCCAAGTGCAGTTGCAAACTGTAGTCTGGCTTTTTTATGGCGGTTTTGTAGCAGTTTCATCTTCCTTGCTGAGCAGCCTTTCAGGTTATGTCGATATAGGACTTGTTTTACTGTGGATATAGATACTTTTGTGCCTGTTTCCTCCAGCATCTCCACAGGGTCCTTTGCTGTTGTTCTGGGATTGATTTGCACTTTTCGCACCAAAGTACGTTCATCTCTAGGAGACAGAACGCGTCTCCTTCCTGAGCGGTATGACGGCTGCGTGGTCCCATGGTGTTTATACCTGCGTACGATTGTTTGTACAGATGAACGTGGTGCCTTCAGGCGTTTGGAAATTGCTCCCAAGGATGAACCAGACCTGTGGAGGTCTGCTTTTTTTCTGAGATCTTGGCTGATTTCTTTTGATTTTCCCATTGTGTCAAGTAAAGAGGCACTGAGATTGAAGGTAGGCCTTGAAATACATCCACAGGTACACCTCCAATTGACTCAAATTATGTCAATTAGCCTATCAGAAGCTTCTAAAGCCATGACATAATTTTCTGGAATTTTACAAGCTGTTTAAAGGCTCACTCAACTTAGTGATTGTAAACTTCCGACTCACTGGAATTGTGATACAGTGAATTATAAGTGAAATAATCAGTCTGTAAACAATTGTTGGAAAATGACTTGTGTCATGCACAAAGTTGATGTCCTAACCGACTTGCCAAAACTATAGTTTGTATTAACAAGACATTTTTGGAGTGTTTGAAAAACACAGTTTAATGACTCCAACCTAAGTGTATATAAACTTCCGAATTCAACTGTACATGTATATGTTTACAATCATTGGTGCCTTTTAGCTCCGCCTCTGCCTACAGTCTCTACGCTCAGGGCTGTGTGTGTCTGAGGTGGTGATGACGGTAGCTGGCCCGGAGGCTGGATGATTCCCTGTTGTCTCGATGTCATCTCTCCTCTCCTCTATCCCACCATTCCCCTCTCCTCTCCTCTATCCCACCATTCTCCTCTCCTCCCCCGGGCCCGTCTCTGTCATGTTTTGTCATTTATTATCATGTCTTGTCCCTGTGCTCCCCATTCTATTCGTTTCCCTCTGCTGGTCTTATTAGGTTCTTTCCCTCTTTCTATCCCTCTCTCTCCCCCTCCCTCTCTCACTCTCTCGCTCTCTCTTCTCTCTATCGTTCCGTTCCTGCTCCCAGCTGTTCCTATTCCCCTAATCATCATTTAGCCTTCCCACACCTGTTCCCGATCCTTTTCCCTGATTAGAGTCCCTATTTCTCTCCTTGTTATTCGTTTCTGCCCTGTCGGTTCCTTGTCTAGAATTCACCGTGCTGTGTTTGTGTATCGCCCTGTCGTGTCGTGTTTTCCTCAGATGCTGCGTGGTGAGCAGGTGTCTGAGTCTGTTTGGTTCAAGTGCCTTCCCGAGGCAACCTGCTGTTCACCTGCTGTTCAAGATCGAGTCTCAGTTTGTCCTCGTCATTTCGAGTGAAAGTTGTGTTTTTTGATTGTATTTACTTTACTGGATTAAAGACTCTGTTTTCGCCAAGTCGCTTTTGGGTCCTCTTTCACCAGCATGACAGAAGGAACCGACCAAGGAATGGACCCAGCGACTTCAGACGCTCGTTACACTGCCGTCAAGATCCAAGGAGCCATGCTCGGCAGACACGAGCAGGAATTGTCTGCTGCTCGCCATGCCGTGGAGAACCTGGCCGCTCAGGTTTCCGACCTCTGGACAGTTCAGAGTCTTCGTCTCGTGCCACCTGTTACTTCCTGGCCTGCCGAGCCTCCAGAACCTAGGGTTAATAACCCACCTTGCTACTCCGGGCAGCCCACTGAGTGCCGCTCCTTTCTCACGCAGTGTGAGATTGTGTTCTCTCTCCAACCCAACACATACTCTAGAGAGAGAGCTCGGGTTGCTTACGTCATTTCACTCCTTACTGGCCGGGCTCGAGAATGGGGCACAGCTATCTGGGAGGCAAGGGCTGATTGCTCTAACAAGTACCAGAACTTTAAAGAGGAGATGATTCGGGTTTTTGACCGTTCAGTTTTTGGTAGGGAGGCTTCTAGGGCCCTGGCTTCCCTATGCCAAGGTGAACGGTCCATAACGGATTATTCTATTGAGTTTCGCACTCTTGCTGCCTCTAGTGAGTGGAACGAGCCGGCGCTGCTCGCTCGTTTTCTGGAGGGACTCCACGCAGTGGTTAAGGATGAGATTCTCTCCCGGGAGGTTCCTTTATATGTGGACTCTTTGATTGCTCTCGCCATCCGCATAGAACGACGGGTAGATCTTCGTCACCGGGCTCGTGGAAGAGAGCTCGCATCAACAGTGTTTTCCTGCTCCGCATCGCAACCATCTCCCTCCTCTGGCTCAGAGACTGAGTCCATGCAGCTGGGAGGGATTCGCATTTCGACTAAGGAGAGGGAACGGAGGATTACCAACCGCCTGTGCCTCTATTGCGGAGTTGCTGGACATTTTGTTAATTCATGTCCAGTAAAAGCCAGAGCTCATCTGTAAGCGGAGGGCTACAGGTGAGCGCAACTACTCAAGTCTCTCCATCAAAATCCTGTACTACTTTGTCGGTCCATCTACGCTGGACCGGTTCGGGTGCTACATGTAGTGCCTTGATAGACTCTGGGGCTGAGGGTTGTTTCATGGACGAAGCATGGGTTCGGAAACATGACATTCCTTTTAGAGAGTTAGAGAAGCCTACGCCCATGTTCGCCTTAGATGGTAGTCATCTTCCCAGTATCAGATTTGAGACACTACCTTTAACCCTCACAGTATCTGGTAACCACAGTGAGACTATTTCTTTTTTGATTTTTCGTTCACCGTTTACACCTGTTGTTTTGGGTCATCCCTGGCTAGTATGTCATAATCCTTCTATTAATTGGTCTAGTAATTCTATCCTATCCTGGAACGTTTCTTGTCATGTGAAGTGTTTAATGTCTGCCATCCCTCCCGTTTCTTCTGTCCCTACTTCTCAGGAGGAACCTGGCGATTTGACAGGAGTGCCGGAGGAATATCATGATCTGCGCACGGTCTTCAGTCGGTCCCGAGCCAACTCCCTTCCTCCTCACCGGTCGTATGATTGTAGTATTGATCTCCTTCCGGGGACCACTCCTCCTCGGGGTAGACTATACTCTCTGTCGGCTCCCGAACGTAAGGCTCTCGAGGATTATTTGTCTGTGTCTCTTGACGCCGGTACCATAGTGCCTTCTTCCTCTCCGGCCGGGGCGGGGTTCTTTTGTTAAGAAGAAGGACGGTACTCTGCGCCCCTGCGTGGATTATCGAGGGCTGAATGACATAACGGTTAAGAATCGTTATCCGCTTCCCCCTTATGTCATCAGCCTTCGAGATTCTGCAGGGAGCCAGGTGCTTTACTAAGTTGGACCTTCGTAACGCTTACCATCTCGTGCGCATCAGAGAGGGGGACGAGTGGAAAACGGCGTTTAACACTCCGTTAGGGCATTTTGAGTACCGGGTTCTGCCGTTTGGTCTCGCCAATGCGCCAGCTGTTTTCAGGCATTAGTTAATGATGTTCTGAGAGACATGCTGAACATCTTTGTTTTTGTCTATCTTGACGATATCCTGATTTTTCTCCGTCACTCGAGATTCATGTTCAGCACGTTCGACGTGTTCTACAGCGCCTTTTAGAGAATTGTCTCTACGTAAAGGCTGAGAAGTGCTCTTTTCATGTCTCCTCCGTTACTTTTCTCGGTTCCGTTATTTCCGCTGAAGGCATTCAGATGGATTCCGCTAAGGTCCAAGCTGTCAGTGATTGGCCCGTTCCAAGGTCACGTGTCGAGTTGCAGCGCTTTTTAGGTTTCGCTAATTTCTATCGGCGTTTCATTCGTAATTTCGGTCAAGTTGCTGCCCCTCTCACAGCTCTTACTTCTGTCAAGACGTGTTTTAAGTGGTCCGGTTCCGCCCAGGGAGCTTTTGATCTTCTAAAAGAACGTTTTACGTCCGCTCCTATCCTCGTTACTCCTGACGTCACTAGACAATTCATTGTCGAGGTTGGCCAGCTTCAGAGGTAGGCGTGGGAGCCATTCTATCCCAGCGCTTCCAGTCTGACGATAAGGTTCATCCTTGCGCTTATTTTCTCATCGCCTGTCGCCATCTGAGCACAACTATGATGTGGGTAACCGTGAACTGCTCGCCATCCGCTTAGCCCTAGGCGAATGGCGACAGTGGTTGGAGGGGCGACCGTTCCTTTGTCGTTTGGACAGACCATAAGAACCTTGAGTACATCCGTTCTGCCAAACGACTTAATGCCCGTCAAGCTCGTTGGGCGTTGTTTTTCGCTCGTTTCGAGTTTGTGATTTCTTACCGTCCGGGTAGCAAGAACACCAAGCCTGACGCCTTATCCCGTCTGTTTAGTTCTTCTGTGGCTTCTACTGATCCCGAGGGATTCTTCCTTATCGGCGTGTTGTCGGGTTAACAGTCTGGGGAATTGAAAGACAGGTTAAGCAAGCACTCACGCACACTGCGTCGCCGCGCGCTTGTCCTAGTAACCTCCTTTTCGTTCCTGTTTCCACTCGTCTGGCTGTTCTTCAGTGGGCTCACTCTGCCAAGTTAGCTGGTCATCCCGGTGTTCGAGGCACTCTTGCGTCTATTCGCCAGCGCTTTTGGTGGCCGACTCAGGAGCGTGACACGCGCCGTTTCGTGGCTGCATGTTCGGACTGCGCGCAGACTAAGTCGGGTAACTCTCCTCCTGCCGGTCGTCTCAGACCGCTCCCATTCCTTCTCGACCATGGTCTCACATCGCCCTAGACTTCATTACCGGTCTGCCTTTGTCTGCGGGAAGACTGTGATTCTTACGGTTGTCGATAGGTTCTCTAAGGCGGCACATTTCATTCCCCTCGCTAAACTTCCTTCCGCTAAGGAGACGGCACAAATCATTATCGAGAATGTATTCAGAATTCATGGCCTCCCGTTAGACGCCGTTTCAGACAGAGGCCCGCAATTCACGTCACAGTTTTGGAGGGAGTTCTGTCGTTTGATTGGTGCGTCCGTCAGTCTCTCTTCCGGGTTTCATCCCCAGTCTAACGGTCAAGCAGAGAGGGCCAATCAGACGATTGGTCGCATACTACGCAGCCTTTCTTTCAGAAACCCTGCGTCTTGGGCAGAACAGCTCCCCTGGGCAGAATACGCTCACAATCGCTTCCTTCGTCTGCTACCGGGTTATCTCCGTTTCAGAGTAGTCTGGGTTACCAGCCTCCTCTGTTCTCATCCCAGCTTGCCGAGTCCAGCGTTCCCTCCGCTCAAGCGTTTGTCCAACGTTGTGAGCGCACCTGGAAGGAGGGTGAGGTCTGCACTTTGCCGTTACAGGGCACAGACTGTGAGAGCCGCCAATAAACGCAGGATTAAGAGTCCAAGGTATTGTTGCGGCCAGAGAGTGTGGCTTTCCACTCGCAACCTTCCTCTTACGACAGCTTCTCGTAAATTGACTCCGCGGTTCATTGGTCCGTTCCGTGTCTCCCAGGTCGTCAATCCTGTCGCTGTGCGACTGCTTCTTCCGCGACATCTTCGTCACGTCCATCCTGTCTTCCATGTCTCCTGTGTCAAGCCCTTTCTTCGCACCCCCGTTCGTCTTCCCTCCCCCTCCCGTCCTTGTCGAGAGCGCACCTATTTACAAGGTACATAAGATCATGGACATGCGTTCTCGGGGACGGGGTCACCAATACTTAGTGGATTGGGAGGGTTACGGTCCTGAGGAGAGGAGTTGGGTTCCGTCTCGGGACGTGCTGGACCGTTCACTCATTGATGATTTCCTCCGTTGCCGCCAGGATTCCTCCTCGAGTGCGCCAGGAGGCGCTCGGTGAGTGGGGGTACTGTCATGTTTTGTCATTTATTATCATGTCTTGTCCCTGTGCTCCCCATTCTATTCGTTTCCCTCTGCTGGTCTTATTAGGTTCTTTCCCTCTTTCTATCCCTCTCTCTCCCCTCCCTCTCTCACTCTCTCGCTCTCTCTTCTCTCTATCGTTCCGTTCCTGCTCCCAGCTGTTCCTATTCCCCTAATCATCATTTAGCCTTCCCACACCTGTTCCCGATCCTTTTCCCTGATTAGAGTCCCTATTTCTCTCCTTGTTATTCGTTTCTGCCCTGTCGGTTCCTTGTCTAGAATTCACCGTGCTGTGTTTGTGTATCGCCCTGTCGTGTCGTGTTTTCCTCAGATGCTGCGTGGTGAGCAGGTGTCTGAGTCTGTTTGGTTCAAGTGCCTTCCCGAGGCAACCTGCTGTTCACCTGCTGTTCAAGATCGAGTCTCCAGTTTGTCCTCGTCATTTCGAGTGAAAGTTGTGTTTTTTGATTGTATTTACTTTACTGGATTAAAGACTCTGTTTTCGCCAAGTCGCTTTTGGGTCCTCTTTCACCAGCATGACAGTCTCCATCTAGTTCTGTTGTCTTTCACGGTGCTGGGTCCCCTGTGCAACCGGTTAGCCTGCAGACCATTAATCTCTCTCTCTCTCACACACACACACACACAAACACACGCACACAACACTTGCACTATGTACACGCACAGACACACACGCCATGATTGGAATTAGGCTCCCCACTCTCTCTCTAGTATAACCTTTCTCTGTCCTCCCATCGTCATACCCACGTCCCAGGCACACTCTCATGCATGCGTCACACACTCCAAACACACGTGTGCACGAACACAAATGGCACGGATGGGTTAAATGCTTTCAGCGACGGACCCTGCAACTGTATGTTCACTACCATCCCTATTCCTTCCAGACGTCCATCCCATCTCTGAGTAGGACTAAATAGGTCTGGTGTGAAAACATCTCCATTTCTCCCTAAGAAAACCTCGGTGTTAGAAAGCATTGCTTTCGGTCCACCAGGTTAATATTTAAAGGCAGAGGACAAGTTTAGAGGAAGGCGGGAGGAACACTCAACAGCCATAGGCTGTTTACCCTGTCTCTTTTTTATTGTAAATAACGTCCTTTCTAACCCTTTGAAGGACCATGGTCTTTCTGTTATATAAGTATTTGGGGACTGAATGTAAATACAGCCATTTCGTTCTGTCGATGTGTCTTCATTAGTCTGGCGTCGTCTCTCTTTCTTTTGCTCACTCGCTCCATCCCTTTCTGTCTCTCTTTCTCCCAGTCTCTCTGCTTTTCTCCAGCCGTTTCACTCGCTCCATCCCTTTCTGTCTCTCTGTCTCCCAGTCTCTCTGCTTTTCTCCAGCCGTTTCACTCGCTCCATCCCTTTCTGTCTCTCTGTCTCCCAGTCTCTCTGCTTTTCTCCAGCCGTTTCACTCGCTCCATCCCTTTCTGTCTCTTTCTCCCAGTCTCTCTGCTTTTCTCCAGCCGTTTCACTCGCTCCATCCCTTTCTGTCTCTTTCTCCCAGTCTCTCTGCTTTTCTCCAGCCGTTTCACTCGCTCCATCCCTTTCTGTCTCTTTCTCCCAGTCTCTCTGCTTTTCTCCAGCCGTTTCACTCGCTCCATCCCTTTCTGTCTCTCTTTCTCCCAGTCTCTCTGCTTTTCTCCAGCCGTTTCACTCGCTCCATCCCTTTCTGTCTCTCTTTCTCCCAGTCTCTCTGCTTTTCTCCAGCCGTTTCACTCGCTCCATCCCTTTCTGTCTCTCTTTCTCCCAGTCTCTCTGCTTTTCTCCAGCCGTTTCACTCGCTCCATCCCTTTCTGTCTCTTTCTCCCAGTCTCTCTGCTTTTCTCCAGCCGTTTCACTCGCTCCATCCCTTTCTGTCTCTCTTTCTCCCAGTCTCTCTGCTTTTCTCCAGCCGTTTCACTCGCTCCATCCCTTTCTGTCTCTCTTTCTCCCAGTCTCTCTGCTTTTCTCCAGCCATTTCACTCGCTCCATCCCTTTCTGTCTCTCTGTCTCCCAGTCTCTCTGCTTTTCTCCAGCCGTTTCACTCGCTCCATCCCTTTCTGTCTCTCTTTCTCCCAGTCTCTCTGCTTTTCTCCAGCCGTTTCACTCGCTCCATCCCTTTCTGTCGCTCTTTCTCCCAGTCTCTCTGCTTTTCTCCAGCCGTTTCACTCGCTCCATCCCTTTCTGTCTCTCTTTCTCCCAGTCTCTCTGCTTTTCTCCAGCCGTTTCACTCGCTCCATCCCTTTCTGTCTCTCTTTCTCCCAGTCTCTCTGCTTTTCTCCAGCCGTTTCACTCGCTCCATCCCTTTCTGTCTCTCTGTCTCCCAGTCTCTCTGCTTTTCTCCAGCCGTTTCACTCGTTCCATCCCTTTCTGTCTCTTTCTCCCAGTCTCTCTGCTTTTCTCCAGCCGTTTCACTCGCTCCATCCCTTTCTGTCTCTTTCTCCCAGTCTCTCTGCTTTTCTCCAGCCGTTTCACTCGCTCCATCCCTTTCTGTCTCTCTTTCTCCCAGTCTCTCTGCTTTTCTCCAGCCGTTTCACTCGCTCCATCCCTTTCTGTCTCTCTTTCTCCCAGTCTCTCTGCTTTTCTCCAGCCGTTTCACTCGCTCCATCCCTTTCTGTCTCTCTTTCTCCCAGTCTCTCTGCTTTTCTCCAGCCGTTTCACTCGCTCCATCCCTTTCTGTCTCTCTTTCTCCCAGTCTCTCTGCTTTTCTCCAGCCGTTTCACTCGCTCCATCCCTTTCTGTCTCTCTTTCTCCCAGTCTCTCTGCTTTTCTCCAGCCGTTTCACTCGCTCCATCCCTTTCTGTCTCTCTTTCTCCCAGTCTCTCTGCTTTTCTCCAGCCGTTTCACTCGCTCCATCCCTTTCTGTCTCTCTTTCTCCCAGTCTCTCTGCTTTTCTCCAGCCGTTTCACTCGCTCCATCCCTTTCTGTCTCTCTTTCTCCCAGTCTCTCTGCTTTTCTCCAGCCGTTTCACTCGCTCCATCCCTTTCTGTCTCTCTGTCTCCCAGTCTCTCTGCTTTTCTCCAGCCGTTTCACTCGCTCCATCCCTTTCTGTCTCTCTTTCTCCCAGTCTCTCTGCTTTTCTCCAGCCGTTTCACTCGCTCCATCCCTTTCTGTCTCTCTTTCTCCCAGTCTCTCTGCTTTTCTCCAGCCGTTTCACTCGCTCCATCCCTTTCTGTCTCTCTTTCTCCCAGTCTCTCTGCTTTTCTCCAGCCGTTTCACTCGCTCCATCCCTTTCTGTCTCTCTTTCTCCCAGTCTCTCTGCTTTTCTCCAGCCGTTTCACTCGCTCCATCCCTTTCTGTCTCTCTTTCTCCCAGTCTCTCTGCTTTTCTCCAGCCGTTTCACTCGCTCCATCCCTTTCTGTCTCTCTTTCTCCCAGTCTCTCTGCTTTTCTCCAGCCGTTTCACTCGCTCCATCCCTTTCTGTCTCTCTTTCTCCCAGTCTCTCTGCTTTTCTCCAGCCGTTTCACTCGCTCCATCCCTTTCTGTCTCTCTTCTCCCAGTCTCTCTGCTTTTCTCCAGCCGTTTCACTCGCTCCATCCCTTTCTGTCTCTTTCTCCCAGTCTCTCTGCTTTTCTCCAGCCGTTTCACTCGCTCCATCCCTTTCTGTCTCTTTCTCCCAGTCTCTCTGCTTTTCTCCAGCCGTTTCACTCGCTCCATCCCTTTCTGTCTCTTTCTCCCAGTCTCTCTGCTTTTCTCCAGCCGTTTCACTCGCTCCATCCCTTTCTGTCTCTCTTTCTCCCAGTCTCTCTGCTTTTCTCCAGCCGTTTCACTCGCTCCATCCCTTTCTGTCTCTCTGTCTCCCAGTCTCTCTGCTTTTCTCCAGCCGTTTCACTCGCTCCATCCCTTTCTGTCTCTCTTTCTCCCAGTCTCTCTGCTTTTCTCCAGCCGTTTCACTCGCTCCATCCCTTTCTGTCTCTCTTTCTCCCAGTCTCTCTGCTTTTCTCTAGCCGTTTCACTCGCTCCATCCCTTTCTGTCTCTCTTTCTCCCAGTCTCTCTGCTTTTCTCCAGCCGTTTCACTCGCTCCATCCCTTTCTGTCTCTCTTTCTCCCAGTCTCTCTGCTTTTCTCCAGCCGTTTCACTCGCTCCATCCCTTTCTGTCTCTCTTTCTCCCAGTCTCTCTGCTTTTCTCCAGCCGTTTCACTCGCTCCATCCCTTTCTGTCTCTCTTTCTCCCAGTCTCTCTGCTTTTCTCCAGCCGTTTCACTCGCTCCATCCCTTTCTGTCTCTTTCTCCCAGTCTCTCTGCTTTTCTCCAGCCGTTTCACTCGCTCCATCCCTTTCTGTCTCTTTCTCCCAGTCTCTCTGCTTTTCTCCAGCCGTTTCACTCGCTCCATCCCTTTCTGTCTCTTTCTCCCAGTCTCTCTGCTTTTCTCCAGCCGTTTCACTCGCTCCATCCCTTTCTGTCTCTCTTTCTCCCAGTCTCTCTGCTTTTCTCCAGCCGTTTCACTCGCTCCATCCCTTTCTGTCTCTCTGTCTCCCAGTCTCTCTGCTTTTCTCCAGCCGTTTCACTCGCTCCATCCCTTTCTGTCTCTCTGTCTCCCAGTCTCTCTGCTTTTCTCCAGCCGTTTCACTCGCTCCATCCCTTTCTGTCTCTTTCTCCCAGTCTCTCTGCTTTTCTCCAGCCGTTTCACTCGCTCCATCCCTTTCTGTCTCTTTCTCCCAGTCTCTCTGCTTTTCTCCAGCCGTTTCACTCGCTCCATCCCTTTCTGTCTCTTTCTCCCAGTCTCTCTGCTTTTCTCCAGCCGTTTCACTCGCTCCATCCCTTTCTGTCTCTCTTCTCCCAGTCTCTCTGCTTTTCTCCAGCCGTTTCACTCGCTCCATCCCTTTCTGTCTCTCTGTCTCCCAGTCTCTCTGCTTTTCTCCAGCCGTTTCACTCGCTCCATCCCTTTCTGTCTCTCTGTCTCCCAGTCTCTCTGCTTTTCTCCAGCCGTTTCACTCGCTCCATCCCTTTCTGTCTCTTTCTCCCAGTCTCTCTGCTTTTCTCCAGCCGTTTCACTCGCTCCATCCCTTTCTGTCTCTTTCTCCCAGTCTCTCTGCTTTTCTCCAGCCGTTTCACTCGCTCCATCCCTTTCTGTCTCTTTCTCCCAGTCTCTCTGCTTTTCTCCAGCCGTTTCACTCGCTCCATCCCTTTCTGTCTCTTTCTCCCAGTCTCTCTGCTTTTCTCCAGCCGTTTCACTCGCTCCATCCCTTTCTGTCTCTTTCTCCCAGTCTCTCTGCTTTTCTCCAGCCGTTTCACTCGCTCCATCCCTTTCTGTCTCTCTTTCTCCCAGTCTCTCTGCTTTTCTCCAGCCGTTTCACTCGCTCCATCCCTTTCTGTCTCTCTTTCTCCCAGTCTCTCTGCTTTTCTCCAGCCGTTTCACTCGCTCCATCCCTTTCTGTCTCTCTTTCTCCCAGTCTCTCTGCTTTTCTCCAGCCGTTTCACTCGCTCCATCCCTTTCTGTCTCTCTTTCTCCCAGTCTCTCTGCTTTTCTCCAGCCGTTTCACTCGCTCCATCCCTTTCTGTCTCTCTTTCTCCCAGTCTCTCTGCTTTTCTCCAGCCGTTTCACTCGCTCCATCCCTTTCTGTCTCTCTTTCTCCCAGTCTCTCTGCTTTTCTCCAGCCGTTTCACTCGCTCCATCCCTTTCTGTCTCTCTTTCTCCCAGTCTCTCTGCTTTTCTCCAGCCGTTTCACTCGCTCCATCCCTTTCTGTCTCTCTTCTCCCAGTCTCTCTGCTTTTCTCCAGCCGTTTCACTCGCTCCATCCCTTTCTGTCTCTCTTTCTCCCAGTCTCTCTGCTTTTCTCCAGCCGTTTCACTCGCTCCATCCCTTTCTGTCTCTCTTCTCCCAGTCTCTCTGCTTTTCTCCAGCCGTTTCACTCGCTCCATCCCTTTCTGTCTCTCTTGTCTCCCAGTCTCTCTGCTTTTCTCCAGCCGTTTCACTCGCTCCATCCCTTTCTGTCTCTCTGTCTCCCAGTCTCTCTGCTTTTCTCCAGCCGTTTCACTCGCTCCATCCCTTTCTGTCTCTTTCTCCCAGTCTCTCTGCTTTTCTCCAGCCGTTTCACTCGCTCCATCCCTTTCTGTCTCTTTCTCCCAGTCTCTCTGCTTTTCTCCAGCCGTTTCACTCGCTCCATCCCTTTCTGTCTCTTTCTCCCAGTCTCTCTGCTTTTCTCCAGCCGTTTCACTCGCTCCATCCCTTTCTGTCTCTCTGTCTCCCAGTCTCTCTGCTTTTCTCCAGCCGTTTCACTCGCTCCATCCCTTTCTGTCTCTCTCCCAGTCTCTCCCAGTCTCTCTGTCTTTTCTCCAGTCTCGTTTTCACTTTCACTCAAGCTCCATCCCTTTCTGTCTCTTTCTCCCAGTCTCTCTGCT
The DNA here is from genome assembly GCF_021184085.1 of Oncorhynchus gorbuscha. NCBI lineage: Eukaryota > Metazoa > Chordata > Actinopteri > Salmoniformes > Salmonidae > Oncorhynchus > Oncorhynchus gorbuscha. Next base: position 15,401,136 of record NC_060190.1, on the reverse strand, counting down.
TTTCTCCAGCCGTTTCACTCGCTCCATCCCTTTCTGTCTCTTTCTCCCAGTCTCTCTGCTTTTCTCCAGCCGTTTCACTCGCTCCATCCCTTTCTGTCTCTCTTTCTCCCAGTCTCTCTGCTTTTCTCCAGCCGTTTCACTCGCTCCATCCCTTTCTGTCTCTCTTTCTCCCAGTCTCTCTGCTTTTCTCCAGCCGTTTCACTCGCTCCATCCCTTTCTGTCTCTTTTCTCCCAGTCTCTCTGCTTTTCTCCAGCCGTTTCACTCGCTCCATCCCTTTCTGTCTCTCTTTCTCCCAGTCTCTCTGCTTTTCTCCAGCCGTTTCACTCGCTCCATCCCTTTCTGTCTCTCTTTCTCCCAGTCTCTCTGCTTTTCTCCAGCCGTTTCACTCGCTCCATCCCTTTCTGTCTCTCTTTCTCCCAGTCTCTCTGCTTTTCTCCAGCCGTTTCACTCGCTCCATCCCTTTCTGTCTCTCTTTCTCCCAGTCTCTCTGCTTTTCTCCAGCCGTTTCACTCGCTCCATCCCTTTCTGTCTCTCTTTCTCCCAGTCTCTCTGCTTTTCTCCAGCCGTTTCACTCGCTCCATCCCTTTCTGTCTCTCTTTCTCCCAGTCTCTCTGCTTTTCTCCAGCCGTTTCACTCGCTCCATCCCTTTCTGTCTCTCTTTCTCCCAGTCTCTCTGCTTTTCTCCAGCCGTTTCACTCGCTCCATCCCTTTCTGTCTCTCTTTCTCCCAGTCTCTCTGCTTTTCTCCAGCCGTTTCACTCGCTCCATCCCTTTCTGTCTCTCTTCTCCCAGTCTCTCTGCTTTTCTCCAGCCGTTTCACTCGCTCCATCCCTTTCTGTCTCTTTCTCCCAGTCTCTCTGCTTTTCTCCAGCCGTTTCAGTCTCTCTGCTTTTCTCCAGCCGTTTCACTCGCTCCATCCCTTTCTGTCTCTTTCTCCCAGTCTCTCTGCTTTTCTCCAGCCGTTTCACTCGCTCCATCCCTTTCTGTCTCTCTTTCTCCCAGTCTCTCTGCTTTTCTCCAGCCGTTTCACTCGCTCCATCCCTTTCTGTCTCTCTTTCTCCCAGTCTCTCTGCTTTTCTCCAGCCGTTTCACTCGCTCCATCCCTTTCTGTCTCTCTTTCTCCCAGTCTCTCTGCTTTTCTCCAGCCGTTTCACTCGCTCCATCCCTTTCTGTCTCTCTTTCTCCCAGTCTCTCTGCTTTTCTCCAGCCGTTTCACTCGCTCCATCCCTTTCTGTCTCTCTTTCTCCCAGTCTCTCTGCTTTTCTCCAGCCGTTTCACTCGCTCCATCCCTTTCTGTCTCTCTTTCTCCCAGTCTCTCTGCTTTTCTCCAGCCGTTTCACTCGCTCCATCCCTTTCTGTCTCTCTTTCTCCCAGTCTCTCTGCTTTTCTCCAGCCGTTTCACTCGCTCCATCCCTTTCTGTCTCTCTTTCTCCCAGTCTCTCTGCTTTTCTCCAGCCGTTTCACTCGCTCCATCCCTTTCTGTCTCTCTTTCTCCCAGTCTCTCTGCTTTTCTCCAGCCGTTTCACTCGCTCCATCCCTTTCTGTCTCTCTTTCTCCCAGTCTCTCTGCTTTTCTCCAGCCGTTTCACTCGCTCCATCCCTTTCTGTCTCTCTTTCTCCCAGTCTCTCTGCTTTTCTCCAGCCGTTTCACTCGCTCCATCCCTTTCTGTCTCTCTTTCTCCCAGTCTCTCTGCTTTTCTCCAGCCGTTTCACTCGCTCCATCCCTTTCTGTCTCTCTTTCTCCCAGTCTCTCTGCTTTTCTCCAGCCGTTTCACTCGCTCCATCCCTTTCTGTCTCTCTTTCTCCCAGTCTCTCTGCTTTTCTCCAGCCGTTTCACTCGCTCCATCCCTTTCTGTCTCTCTTTCTCCCAGTCTCTCTGCTTTTCTCCAGCCGTTTCACTCGCTCCATCCCTTTCTGTCTCTCTTTCTCCCAGTCTCTCTGCTTTTCTCCAGCCGTTTCACTCGCTCCATCCCTTTCTGTCTCTTTCTCCCAGTCTCTCTGCTTTTCTCCAGCCGTTTCACTCGCTCCATCCCTTTCTGTCTCTCTTTCTCCCAGTCTCTCTGCTTTTCTCCAGCCGTTTCACTCGCTCCATCCCTTTCTGTCTCTCTTCTCCCAGTCTCTCTGCTTTTCTCCAGCCGTTTCACTCGCTCCATCCCTTTCTGTCTCTTTCTCCCAGTCTCTCTGCTTTTCTCCAGCCGTTTCACTCGCTCCATCCCTTTCTGTCTCTTTCTCCCAGTCTCTCTGCTTTTCTCCAGCCGTTTCACTCGCTCCATCCCTTTCTGTCTCTCTTTCTCCCAGTCTCTCTGCTTTTCTCCAGCCGTTTCACTCGCTCCATCCCTTTCTGTCTCTCTTTCTCCCAGTCTCTCTGCTTTTCTCCAGCCGTTTCACTCGCTCCATCCCTTTCTGTCTCTCTTTCTCCCAGTCTCTCTGCTTTTCTCCAGCCGTTTCACTCGCTCCATCCCTTTCTGTCTCTCTTTCTCCCAGTCTCTCTGCTTTTCTCCAGCCGTTTCACTCGCTCCATCCCTTTCTGTCTCTTTCTCCCAGTCTCTCTGCTTTTCTCCAGCCGTTTCACTCGCTCCATCCCTTTCTGTCTCTTTCTCCCAGTCTCTCTGCTTTTCTCCAGCCGTTTCACTCGCTCCATCCCTTTCTGTCTCTCTTTCTCCCAGTCTCTCTGCTTTTCTCCAGCCGTTTCACTCGCTCCATCCCTTTCTGTCTCTCTTTCTCCCAGTCTCTCTGCTTTTCTCCAGCCGTTTCACTCGCTCCATCCCTTTCTGTCTCTCTGTCTCCCAGTCTCTCTGCTTTTCTCCAGCCGTTTCACTCGCTCCATCCCTTTCTGTCTCTCTTCTCCCAGTCTCTCTGCTTTTCTCCAGCCGTTTCACTCGCTCCATCCCTTTCTGTCTCTTTCTCCCAGTCTCTCTGCTTTTCTCCAGCCGTTTCACTCGCTCCATCCCTTTCTGTCTCTCTTTCTCCCAGTCTCTCTGCTTTTCTCCAGCCGTTTCACTCGCTCCATCCCTTTCTGTCTCTTTCTCCCAGTCTCTCTGCTTTTCTCCAGCCGTTTCACTCGCTCCATCCCTTTCTGTCTCTCTTCTCCCAGTCTCTCTGCTTTTCTCCAGCCGTTTCACTCGCTCCATCCCTTTCTGTCTCTCTGTCTCCCAGTCTCTCTGCTTTTCTCCAGCCGTTTCACTCGCTCCATCCCTTTCTGTCTCTCTTCTCCCAGTCTCTCTGCTTTTCTCCAGCCGTTTCACTCGCTCCATCCCTTTCTGTCTCTTTCTCCCAGTCTCTCTGCTTTTCTCCAGCCGTTTCACTCGCTCCATCCCTTTCTGTCTCTTTCTCCCAGTCTCTCTGCTTTTCTCCAGCCGTTTCACTCGCTCCATCCCTTTCTGTCTCTTTCTCCCAGTCTCTCTGCTTTTCTCCAGCTTTTCTCCAGCCGTTTCACTCGCTCCATCCCTTTCTGTCTCTCTTTCTCCCAGTCTCTCTGCTTTTCTCCAGCCGTTTCACTCGCTCCATCCCTTTCTGTCTCTTTCTCCCAGTCTCTCTGCTTTTCTCCAGCCGTTTCACTCGCTCCATCCCTTTCTGTCTCTTTCTCCCAGTCTCTCTGCTTTTCTCCAGCCGTTTCACTCGCTCCATCCCTTTCTGTCTCTTTCTCCCAGTCTCTCTGCTTTTCTCCAGCCGTTTCACTCGCTCCATCCCTTTCTGTCTCTCTTTCTCCCAGTCTCTCTGCTTTTCTCCAGCCGTTTCACTCGCTCCATCCCTTTCTGTCTCTCTTTCTCCCAGTCTCTCTGCTTTTCTCCAGCCGTTTCACTCGCTCCATCCCTTTCTGTCTCTCTGTCTCCCAGTCTCTCTGCTTTTCTCCAGCCGTTTCACTCGCTCCATCCCTTTCTGTCTCTCTTTCTCCCAGTCTCTCTGCTTTTCTCCAGCCGTTTCACTCGCTCCATCCCTTTCTGTCTCTCTTCTCCCAGTCTCTCTGCTTTTCTCCAGCCGTTTCACTCGCTCCATCCCTTTCTGTCTCTCTGTCTCCCAGTCTCTCTGCTTTTCTCCAGCCGTTTCACTCGCTCCATCCCTTTCTGTCTCTCTTTCTCCCAGTCTCTCTGCTTTTCTCCAGCCGTTTCACTCGCTCCATCCCTTTCTGTCTCTTTCTCCCAGTCTCTCTGCTTTTCTCCAGCCGTTTCACTCGCTCCATCCCTTTCTGTCTCTCTTTCTCCCAGTCTCTCTGCTTTTCTCCAGCCGTTTCACTCGCTCCATCCCTTTCTGTCTCTCTTTCTCCCAGTCTCTCTGCTTTTCTCCAGCCGTTTCACTCGCTCCATCCCTTTCTGTCTCTCTTTCTCCCAGTCTCTCTGCTTTTCTCCAGCCGTTTCACTCGCTCCATCCCTTTCTGTCTCTCTGTCTCCCAGTCTCTCTGCTTTTCTCCAGCCGTTTCACTCGTTCCATCCCTTTCTGTCTCTTTCTCCCAGTCTTCTCCCAGTCTCTCTGCTTTTCTCCAGCCGTTTCACTCGCTCCATCCCTTTCTGTCTCTCTGTCTCCCAGTCTCTCTGCTTTTCTCCAGCCGTTTCACTCGCTCCATCCCTTTCTGTCTCTCTTTCTCCCAGTCTCTCTGCTTTTCTCCAGCCGTTTCACTCGCTCCATCCCTTTCTGTCTCTCTTCTCCCAGTCTCTCTGCTTTTCTCCAGCCGTTTCACTCGCTCCATCCCTTTCTGTCTCTCTGTCTCCCAGTCTCTCTGCTTTTCTCCAGCCGTTTCACTCGCTCCATCCCTTTCTGTCTCTCTTTCTCCCTTTTCTCCAGTCTCTCTGCTTTTCTCCCAGCCTCTGTTTCAGCTCGCTCCATCCCTTTCTGTCTCTCTTTCTCCCAGTCTCTCTGCTTTTCTCCAGCCGTTTCACTCGCTCCATCCCTTTCTGTCTCTCTTTCTCCCAGTCTCTCTGCTTTTCTCCAGCCATTTCACTCGCTCCATCCCTTTCTGTCTCTCTGTCTCCCAGTCTCTCTGCTTTTCTCCAGCCGTTTCACTCGCTCCATCCCTTTCTGTCTCTCTTTCTCCCAGTCTCTCTGCTTTTCTCCAGCCGTTTCACTCGCTCCATCCCTTTCTGTCTCTCTTTCTCCCAGTCTCTCTGCTTTTCTCCAGCCGTTTCACTCGCTCCATCCCTTTCTGTCTCTTTCTCCCAGTCTCTCTGCTTTTCTCCAGCCGTTTCACTCGCTCCATCCCTTTCTGTCTCTTTCTCCCAGTCTCTCTGCTTTTCTCCAGCCGTTTCACTCGCTCCATCCCTTTCTGTCTCTCTTTCTCCCAGTCTCTCTGCTTTTCTCCAGCCGTTTCACTCGCTCCATCCCTTTCTGTCTCTCTGTCTCCCAGTCTCTCTGCTTTTCTCCAGCCGTTTCACTCGCTCCATCCCTTTCTGTCTCTCTTTCTCCCAGTCTCTCTGCTTTTCTCCAGCCGTTTCACTCGCTCCATCCCTTTCTGTCTCTCTTCTCCCAGTCTCTCTGCTTTTCTCCAGCCGTTTCACTCGCTCCATCCCTTTCTGTCTCTCTTTCTCCCAGTCTCTCTGCTTTTCTCCAGCCGTTTCACTCGCTCCATCCCTTTCTGTCTCTCTTTCTCCCAGTCTCTCTGCTTTTCTCCAGCCGTTTCACTCGCTCCATCCCTTTCTGTCTCTCTTTCTCCCAGTCTCTCTGCTTTTCTCCAGCCGTTTCACTCGCTCCATCCCTTTCTGTCTCTCTTTCTCCCAGTCTCTCTGCTTTTCTCCAGCCGTTTCACTCGCTCCATCCCTTTCTGTCTCTTTCTCCCAGTCTCTCTGCTTTTCTCCAGCCGTTTCACTCGCTCCATCCCTTTCTGTCTCTTTCTCCCAGTCTCTCTGCTTTTCTCCAGCCGTTTCACTCGCTCCATCCCTTTCTGTCTCTTTCTCCCAGTCTCTCTGCTTTTCTCCAGCCGTTTCTCCCACTCGCTCCATCCCTTTCTGTCTCTTTCTCCCAGTCTCTCTGCTTTTCTCCAGCCGTTTCACTCGCTCCATCCCTTTCTGTCTCTTTCTCCCAGTCTCTCTGCTTTTCTCCAGCCGTTTCACTCGCTCCATCCCTTTCTGTCTCTTTCTCCCAGTCTCTCTGCTTTTCTCCAGCCGTTTCACTCGCTCCATCCCTTTCTGTCTCTCTGTCTCCCAGTCTCTCTGCTTTTCTCCAGCCGTTTCACTCGCTCCATCCCTTTCTGTCTCTCTGTCTCCCAGTCTCTCTGCTTTTCTCCAGCCGTTTCACTCGCTCCATCCCTTTCTGTCTCTCTTCTCCCAGTCTCTCTGCTTTTCTCCAGCCGTTTCACTCGCTCCATCCCTTTCTGTCTCTTTCTCCCAGTCTCTCTGCTTTTTCTCCAGCCGTTTCACTCGCTCCATCCCTTTCTGTCTCTTTCTCCCAGTCTCTCTGCTTTTCTCCAGCCGTTTCACTCGTTCCATCCCTTTCTGTCTCTTTCTCCCAGTCTCTCTGCTTTTCTCCAGCCGTTTCACTCGCTCTCCATCCCTTTCTGTCTCTTTCTCCCAGTCTCTCTGCTTTTCTCCAGCCGTTTCACTCGCTCCATCCCTTTCTGTCTCTCTTTCTCCCAGTCTCTCTGCTTTTCTCCAGCCGTTTCACTCGCTCCATCCCTTTCTGTCTCTCTTTCTCCCAGTCTCTCTGCTTTTCTCCAGCCGTTTCACTCGCTCCATCCCTTTCTGTCTCTCTTTCTCCCAGTCTCTCTGCTTTTCTCCAGCCGTTTCACTCGCTCCATCCCTTTCTGTCTCTCTTTCTCCCAGTCTCTCTGCTTTTCTCCAGCCGTTTCACTCGCTCCATCCCTTTCTGTCTCTCTTTCTCCCTGTCTCTCTGCTTTTCTCCAGCCGTTTCACTCGCTCCATCCCTTTCTGTCTCTCTTTCTCCCAGTCTCTCTGCTTTTCTCCAGCCGTTTCACTCGCTCCATCCCTTTCTGTCTCTCTTTCTCCCAGTCTCTCTGCTTTTCTCCAGCCGTTTCACTCGCTCCATCCCTTTCTGTCTCTCTTTCTCCCAGTCTCTCTGCTTTTCTCCAGCCGTTTCACTCGCTCCATCCCTTTCTGTCTCTCTTTCTCCCAGTCTCTCTGCTTTCTCCAGCCGTTTCACTCGCTTCATCCCTTTCTGTCTCTCTTTCTCCCAGTCTCTCTGCTTTTCTCCAGCCGTTTCACTCGCTCCATCCCTTTCTGTCTCTCTGTCTCCCAGTCTCTCTGCTTTTCTCCAGCCGTTTCACTCGTTCCATCCCTTTCTGTCTCTTTCTCCCAGTCTCTCTGCTTTTCTCCAGCCGTTTCACTCGCTCCATCCCTTTCTGTCTCTTTCTCCCAGTCTCTCTGCTTTTCTCCAGCCGTTTCACTCGCTCCATCCCTTTCTGTCTCTTTCTCCCAGTCTCTCTGCTTTTCTCCAGCCGTTTCACTCGCTCCATCCCTTTCTGTCTCTCTTTCTCCCAGTCTCTCTGCTTTTCTCCAGCCGTTTCACTCGCTCCATCCCTTTCTGTCTCTCTGTCTCCCAGTCTCTCTGCTTTTCTCCAGCCGTTTCACTCGCTCCATCCCTTTCTGTCTCTCTTTCTCCCAGTCTCTCTGCTTTTCTCCAGCCGTTTCACTCGCTCCATCCCTTTCTGTCTCTCTTTCTCCCAGTCTCTCTGCTTTTCTCTAGCCGTTTCACTCGCTCCATCCCTTTCTGTCTCTCTTTCTCCCAGTCTCTCTGCTTTTCTCCAGCCGTTTCACTCGCTCCATCCCTTTCTGTCTCTCTTTCTCCCAGTCTCTCTGCTTTTCTCCAGCCGTTTCACTCGCTCCATCCCTTTCTGTCTCTCTTTCTCCCAGTCTCTCTGCTTTTCTCCAGCCGTTTCACTCGCTCCATCCCTTTCTGTCTCTCTTTCTCCCAGTCTCTCTGCTTTTCTCCAGCCGTTTCACTCGCTCCATCCCTTTCTGTCTCTTTCTCCCAGTCTCTCTGCTTTTCTCCAGCCGTTTCACTCGCTCCATCCCTTTCTGTCTCTTTCTCCCAGTCTCTCTGCTTTTCTCCAGCCGTTTCACTCGCTCCATCCCTTTCTGTCTCTTTCTCCCAGTCTCTCTGCTTTTCTCCAGCCGTTTCACTCGCTCCATCCCTTTCTGTCTCTTTCTCCCAGTCTCTCTGCTTTTCTCCAGCCGTTTCACTCGCTCCATCCCTTTCTGTCTCTTTCTCCCAGTCTCTCTGCTTTTCTCCAGCCGTTTCACTCGCTCCATCCCTTTCTGTCTCTCTTTCTCCCAGTCTCTCTGCTTTTCTCCAGCCGTTTCACTCGCTCCATCCCTTTCTGTCTCTCTGTCTCCCAGTCTCTCTGCTTTTCTCCAGCCGTTTCACTCGCTCCATCCTTTCTGTCTCTCTGTCTCCCAGTCTCTCTGCTTTTCTCCAGCCGTTTCACTCGCTCCATCCCTTTCTGTCTCTCTTTCTCCCAGTCTCTCTGCTTTTCTCCAGCCGTTTCACTCGCTCCATCCCTTTCTGTCTCTCTGTCTCCCAGTCTCTCTGCTTTTCTCCAGCCGTTTCACTCGCTCCATCCCTTTCTGTCTCTCTGTCTCCCAGTCTCTCTGCTTTTCTCCAGCCGTTTCACTCGCTCCATCCCTTTCTGTCTCTTTCTCCCAGTCTCTCTGCTTTTCTCCAGCCATTTCACTCGCTCCATCCCTTTCTGTCTCTTTCTCCCAGTCTCTCTGCTTTTCTCCAGCCGTTTCACTCGCTCCATCCCTTTCTGTCTCTCTGTCTCCCAGTCTCTCTGCTTTTCTCCAGCCGTTTCACTCGCTCCATCCCTTTCTGTCTCTTTCTCCCAGTCTCTCTGCTTTTCTCCAGCCGTTTCACTCGCTCCATCCCTTTCTGTCTCTTTCTCCCAGTCTCTCTGCTTTTCTCCAGCCGTTTCACTCGCTCCATCCCTTTCTGTCTCTCTGTCTCCCAGTCTCTCTGCTTTTCTCCAGCCGTTTCACTCGCTCCATCCCTTTCTGTCTCTCTGTCTCCCAGTCTCTCTGCTTTTCTCCAGCCGTTTCACTCGTTCCATCCCTTTCTGTCTCTTTCTCCCAGTCTCTCTGCTTTTCTCCAGCCGTTTCACTCGCTCCATCCCTTTCTGTCTCTTTCTCCCAGTCTCTCTGCTTTTCTCCAGCCGTTTCACTCGCTCCATCCCTTTCTGTCTCTTTCTCCCAGTCTCTCTGCTTTTCTCCAGCCGTTTCACTCGCTCCATCCCTTTCTGTCTCTCTTTCTCCCAGTCTCTCTGCTTTTCTCCAGCCGTTTCACTCGCTCCATCCCTTTCTGTCTCTCTGTCTCCCAGTCTCTCTGCTTTTCTCCAGCCGTTTCACTCGCTCCATCCCTTTCTGTCTCTCTTTCTCCCAGTCTCTCTGCTTTTCTCCAGCCGTTTCACTCGCTCCATCCCTTTCTGTCTCTCTTTCTCCCAGTCTCTCTGCTTTTCTCTAGCCGTTTCACTCGCTCCATCCCTTTCTGTCTCTCTTTCTCCCAGTCTCTCTGCTTTTCTCCAGCCGTTTCACTCGCTCCATCCCTTTCTGTCTCTCTTTCTCCCAGTCTCTCTGCTTTTCTCCAGCCGTTTCACTCGCTCCATCCCTTTCTGTCTCTCTTTCTCCCAGTCTCTCTGCTTTTCTCCAGCCGTTTCACTCGCTCCATCCCTTTCTGTCTCTCTTTCTCCCAGTCTCTCTGCTTTTCTCCAGCCGTTTCACTCGCTCCATCCCTTTCTGTCTCTTTCTCCCAGTCTCTCTGCTTTTCTCCAGCCGTTTCACTCGCTCCATCCCTTTCTGTCTCTTTCTCCCAGTCTCTCTGCTTTTCTCCAGCCGTTTCACTCGCTCCATCCCTTTCTGTCTCTTTCTCCCAGTCTCTCTGCTTTTCTCCAGCCGTTTCACTCGCTCCATCCCTTTCTGTCTCTTTCTCCCAGTCTCTCTGCTTTTCTCCAGCCGTTTCACTCTGCTCCATCCCTTTCTGTCTCTTTCTCCCAGTCTCTCTGCTTTTCTCCAGCCGTTTCACTCGCTCCATCCCTTTCTGTCTCTCTTTCTCCCAGTCTCTCTGCTTTTCTCCAGCCGTTTCACTCGCTCCATCCCTTTCTGTCTCTCTGTCTCCCAGTCTCTCTGCTTTTCTCCAGCCGTTTCACTCGCTCCATCCCTTTCTGTCTCTCTGTCTCCCAGTCTCTCTGCTTTTCTCCAGCCGTTTCACTCGCTCCATCCCTTTCTGTCTCTCTTTCTCCCAGTCTCTCTGCTTTTCTCCAGCCGTTTCACTCGCTCCATCCCTTTCTGTCTCTCTGTCTCCCAGTCTCTCTGCTTTTCTCCAGCCGTTTCACTCGCTCCATCCCTTTCTGTCTCTCTGTCTCCCAGTCTCTCTGCTTTTCTCCAGCCGTTTCACTCGCTCCATCCCTTTCTGTCTCTTTCTCCCAGTCTCTCTGCTTTTCTCCAGCCATTTCACTCGCTCCATCCCTTTCTGTCTCTTTCTCCCAGTCTCTCTGCTTTTCTCCAGCCGTTTCACTCGCTCCATCCCTTTCTGTCTCTCTGTCTCCCAGTCTCTCTGCTTTTCTCCAGCCGTTTCACTCGCTCCATCCCTTTCTGTCTCTTTCTCCCAGTCTCTCTGCTTTTCTCCAGCCGTTTCACTCGCTCCATCCCTTTCTGTCTCTTTCTCCCAGTCTCTCTGCTTTTCTCCAGCCGTTTCACTCGCTCCATCCCTTTCTGTCTCTCTGTCTCCCAGTCTCTCTGCTTTTCTCCAGCCGTTTCACTCGCTCCATCCCTTTCTGTCTCTCTTTCTCCCAGTCTCTCTGCTTTTCTCCAGCCGTTTCACTCGCTCCATCCCTTTCTGTCTCTCTTTCTCCCAGTCTCTCTGCTTTTCTCCAGCCGTTTCACTCGCTCCATCCCTTTCTGTCTCTCTGTCTCCCAGTCTCTCTGCTTTTCTCCAGCCGTTTCACTCGCTCCATCCCTTTCTGTCTCTCTTTCTCCCAGTCTCTCTGCTTTTCTCCAGCCGTTTCACTCGCTCCATCCCTTTCTGTCTCTCTTTCTCCCAGTCTCTCTGCTTTTCTCTAGCCGTTTCACTCGCTCCATCCCTTTCTGTCTCTCTTTCTCCCAGTCTCTCTGCTTTTCTCCAGCCGTTTCACTCGCTCCATCCCTTTCTGTCTCTCTTTCTCCCAGTCTCTCTGCTTTTCTCCAGCCGTTTCACTCGCTCCATCCCTTTCTGTCTCTCTTTCTCCCAGTCTCTCTGCTTTTCTCCAGCCGTTTCACTCGCTCCATCCCTTTCTGTCTCTCTTTCTCCCAGTCTCTCTGCTTTTCTCCAGCCGTTTCACTCGCTCCATCCCTTTCTGTCTCTTTCTCCCAGTCTCTCTGCTTTTCTCCAGCCGTTTCACTCGCTCCATCCCTTTCTGTCTCTTTCTCCCAGTCTCTCTGCTTTTCTCCAGCCGTTTCACTCGCTCCATCCCTTTCTGTCTCTTTCTCCCAGTCTCTCTGCTTTTCTCCAGCCGTTTCACTCGCTCCATCCCTTTCTGTCTCTTTCTCCCAGTCTCTCTGCTTTTCTCCAGCCGTTTCACTCGCTCCATCCCTTTCTGTCTCTTTCTCCCAGTCTCTCTGCTTTTCTCCAGCCGTTTCACTCGCTCCATCCCTTTCTGTCTCTCTTTCTCCCAGTCTCTCTGCTTTTCTCCAGCCGTTTCACTCGCTCCATCCCTTTCTGTCTCTCTGTCTCCCAGTCTCTCTGCTTTTCTCCAGCCGTTTCACTCGCTCCATCCCTTTCTGTCTCTCTGTCTCCCAGTCTCTCTGCTTTTCTCCAGCCGTTTCACTCGCTCCATCCCTTTCTGTCTCTCTTTCTCCCAGTCTCTCTGCTTTTCTCCAGCCGTTTCACTCGCTCCATCCCTTTCTGTCTCTCTGTCTCCCAGTCTCTCTGCTTTTCTCCAGCCGTTTCACTCGCTCCATCCCTTTCTGTCTCTCTGTCTCCCAGTCTCTCTGCTTTTCTCCAGCCGTTTCACTCGCTCCATCCCTTTCTGTCTCTTTCTCCCAGTCTCTCTGCTTTTCTCCAGCCATTTCACTCGCTCCATCCCTTTCTGTCTCTTTCTCCCAGTCTCTCTGCTTTTCTCCAGCCGTTTCACTCGCTCCATCCCTTTCTGTCTCTCTGTCTCCCAGTCTCTCTGCTTTTCTCCAGCCGTTTCACTCGCTCCATCCCTTTCTGTCTCTTTCTCCCAGTCTCTCTGCTTTTCTCCAGCCGTTTCACTCGCTCCATCCCTTTCTGTCTCTTTCTCCCAGTCTCTCTGCTTTTCTCCAGCCGTTTCACTCGCTCCATCCCTTTCTGTCTCTCTGTCTCCCAGTCTCTCTGCTTTTCTCCAGCCGTTTCACTCGCTCCATCCCTTTCTGTCTCTCTTTCTCCCAGTCTCTCTGCTTTTCTCCAGCCGTTTCACTCGCTCCATCCCTTTCTGTCTCTCTTTCTCCCAGTCTCTCTGCTTTTCTCCAGCCGTTTCACTCGCTCCATCCCTTTCTGTCTCTCTGTCTCCCAGTCTCTCTGCTTTTCTCCAGACGTTTCACTCGCTCCATCCCTTTCTGTCTCTCTGTCTCCCAGTCTCTCTGCTTTTCTCCAGCCGTTTCACTCGCTCCATCCCTTTCTGTCTCTTTCTCCCAGTCTCTCTGCTTTTCTCCAGCCGTTTCACTCGCTCCATCCCTTTCTGTCTCTTTCTCCCAGTCTCTCTGCTTTTCTCCAGCCGTTTCACTCGCTCCATCCCTTTCTGTCTCTCTTTCTCCCAGTCTCTCTGCTTTTCTCCAGCCGTTTCACTCGCTCCATCCCTTTCTGTCTCTCTGTCTCCCAGTCTCTCTGCTTTTCTCCAGCCGTTTCACTCGCTCCATCCCTTTCTGTCTCTTTCTCCCAGTCTCTCTGCTTTTCTCCAGCCGTTTCACTCGCTCCATCCCTTTCTGTCTCTCTGTCTCCCAGTCTCTCTGCTTTTCTCCAGCCGTTTCACTCGCTCCATCCCTTTCTGTCTCTCTTTCTCCCAGTCTCTCTGCTTTTCTCCAGCCGTTTCACTCGCTCCATCCCTTTCTGTCTCTCTGTCTCCCAGTCTCTCTGCTTTTCTCCAGCCGTTTCACTCGCTCCATCCCTTTCTGTCTCTCTTTCTCCCAGTCTCTCTGCTTTTCTCCAGCCGTTTCACTCGCTCCATCCCTTTCTGTCTCTCTGTCTCCCAGTCTCTCTGCTTTTCTCCAGCCGTTTCACTCGCTCCATCCCTTTCTGTCTCTCTGTCTCCCAGTCTCTCTGCTTTTCTCCAGCCGTTTCACTCGCTCCATCCCTTTCTGTCTCTCTTTCTCCCAGTCTCTCTGCTTTTCTCCAGCCGTTTCACTCGCTCCATCCCTTTCTGTCTCTTTCTCCCAGTCTCTCTGCTTTTCTCCAGCCGTTTCACTCGCTCCATCCCTTTCTGTCTCTCTTTCTCCCAGTCTCTCTGCTTTTCTCCAGCCGTTTCACTCGCTCCATCCCTTTCTGTCTCTCTGTCTCCCAGTCTCTCTGCTTTTCTCCAGCCGTTTCACTCGCTCCATCCCTTTCTGTCTCTTTCTCCCAGTCTCTCTGCTTTTCTCCAGCCGTTTCACTCGCTCCATCCCTTTCTGTCTCTCTTTCTCCCAGTCTCTCTGCTTTTCTCTAGCCGTTTCACTCGCTCCATCCCTTTCTGTCTCTCTTTCTCCCAGTCTCTCTGCTTTTCTCCAGCCGTTTCACTCGCTCCATCCCTTTCTGTCTCTCTTTCTCCCAGTCTCTCTGCTTTTCTCCAGCCGTTTCACTCGCTCCATCCCTTTCTGTCTCTCTTTCTCCCAGTCTCTCTGCTTTTCTCCAGCCGTTTCACTCGCTCCATCCCTTTCTGTCTCTCTTTCTCCCAGTCTCTCTGCTTTTCTCCAGCCGTTTCACTCGCTCCATCCCTTTCTGTCTCTCTTTCTCCCAGTCTCTCTGCTTTTCTCCAGCCGTTTCACTCGTCCACACATTCTGTTGATTGCTCTCTCCATCCTCCATTCATTAACGTGTTCCCTAAAGCGAGTTGAGACTCCTCAGGCCCTGGTTCACCTCCTCTAAGATCCGACTCCTCACTGTGAACATTGATATTACATTCGGAAAGTTTTCAGACTTATTCCACATTTTGTTACATTACAGCTTTACTCTAAAATGGATTTAAACACAAAATGTTCCACATCAGTATACACACAATAACCCGCAATGACAAAGCAAAAACAAGTTTTTAGAAATGGGTGAATTTAAGTAAAAGTTTGTTGAAGCATCTTGGGGCAGCGATTACAGCTGTGAGTCTTCTTGGGTGTGATGCTACAAGCTTGGCACACCTGTATTTGGGGTGCTTCTCCCATTCTTGTCTACAGATCCTGTCAAGCTCTGTCAGGTTGGGTGGGGCGCGTCGCTGCCACCACCATGCTTCACCGTAGGGATGGTGCCAGGTTTCCTCCAGACGCGATGCTTGGCAT
>NC_060190.1:14994244-15011744 GCF_021184085.1 Oncorhynchus gorbuscha | reverse complement strand
CTGTCACACACACACACACATTCATCTCTCTCTGTCACTCACACACACACACATTCATCTCTCTCTGCCACACACACACACACATTCATCTCTCTCTGTCACACACACATTCATCTCATCTGCTCTGTCACACACACATTCATCTCTCTCTGTCACTCACACACACATTCATCTCTCTCTCTGTCACACACACACACACATTCATCTCTCTCTGTCACACACACACACACATTCATCTCTCTGTCACACACACACACACATTCATCTCTCTCTGCCACACACACACACACATTCATCTCTCTCTGTCACTCACACACACATTCATCTCTCTCTGTCACACACACACACATTCATCTCTCTCTGCACACACACATCACACACACATTCATCTCTCTCTGTCACACACACACACACATCTCACTCACACACACATTCATCTCTCTCTGCACACACACACACATTCATCTCTCTCTGCACTCACACACACACACATCTCTCTCTGTCACACACACACACACATTCATCTCTCTCTGCCACTCACACACACATTCATCTCTCTCTGTCACTCACACACACATTCATCTCTCTCTGTCACACACACACACACACATTCACACACACACACACACACACACACACTCACACACACACACACACACACATCACTCTCTGTCACACACACACACATCATCTCTCTGCACTCACACACACATTCATCTCTCTCTGCCACACACACACATTCATCACACACACACACACATCTCTCTCTGTCACTCACACACACATTCATCTCTCTCTGTCACACACACACACACACACACATCTCTCTCTGTCACACACACACACATTCATCACTCACACACACACACACACACACATTCATCTCTCTCTGCCACACACACACACATTCATCTCTCTCTGCCACTCACACACACATTCATCTCTCTCTGCCACTCACACACACATTCATCTCTCTCTGTCACTCACACACACACACATTCATCTCTCTCTGTCACACACACACACATTCATCTCTCTCTGTCACTCACACACACATTCATCTCTCTCTGTCACTCACACACACACACACATTCATCTCTCTCTGTCACACACACACACATTCATCTCTCTCTGTCACTCACACACACACATTCATCTCTCTCTGCCACACACACACACACACATTCATCTCTCTCTGCCACACACACACACATTCATCTCTCTCTGTCACTCACACACACACACATTCATCTCTCTCTCTGTCACTCACACACACATTCATCTCTCTCTGTCACTCACACACACACACACATTCATCTCTCTCTGTCACACACACACACATTCATCTCTCTCTGTCACTCACACACACACATTCATCTCTCTCTGCCACACACACACACATTCATCTCTCTCTGCCACTCACACACACACACATTCATCTCTCTCTGCCACACACACACACACACACACATTCATCTCTCTCACACACACACACACACACACACACACACACACACACACACACACACACACACACACACACATTCATTCATCTCTCTCTGTCACTCACACACACACATTCATCTCTCTCTGTCACACACACACACACACACACACACATTCATCTCTCTCTGTCACTCACACACACACACATTCATCACACACACACATTCATCTCTCTCTGTCACTCACACACACACATTCATCTCTCTCTGTCACACACACACACACATTCATCTCTCTCTGTCACTCACACACACATTCATCACTCATCTCTCTGTGTCACACACACACACACATTCATCTCTCTCTCTCCACACACACACACACACATTCATCTCTCTCTGTCACTCACACACATTCATCTCTCTCTGTCACTCACACACACACATTCATCTCTCTCTGTCACACACACATTCATTCATCTCTGCTGTCACACACACATTCATCACTCACACATTCATCTCTCTCTCTGTCACTCACACACACATTCATCTCTCTCTGTCACACACACACACACACACACACACACATTCATCTCTCTCTGTCACTCACACACACACATTCATCTCTCTCTGCCACACACACACACACACATTCATCTCTCTCTGTCACTCACACACACACATTCATCTCTCTCTGCCACACACACACACACACATTCATCTCTCTCTGCCACTCACACACACATTCATTCATCTCTCTCTGTCACACACACACATCACTCTCTGCACACACATTCATCTCTCTGTCACACACACACACATTCATCTCTCTCTGTCACACACACACACATTCATCTCTCTCACACACACACACACACACACACACATTCATCTCTCTCTGTCCACACACACACACATTCATCTCTCTCTGTCACTCACACACACACACATTCATCACACACACACACACACACACACATCTCACACACACACACACACACACACACACATCATCTCTCTGTCACACACACACACACACATTCATCTCTCTCACACTCACACACATTCATCTCTCTGCCACTCACACACACACACACACATTCATCTCTCTCTGCCACACACACACACATTCATCTCTCTCTGTCACTCACACACACACATTCATCTCTCTCTGTCTCTGTCACACACACACATTCATTCATCTCTGTCACTCACACACACACACATTCATCCACTCACACACACACATTCATCTCTCTCTGCCACACACACACACACATTCATCTCTCTCTGCACACACACACACACATTCATCTCTCTCTGCCACTCACACACATTCATCTCTCTCTGTCACTCACACACACACACATTCATCTCTCTCACACACACATTCATCTCTCTCTGTCACTCACACACACACACATTCATCTCTCTCTGCCACACACACACACACACATCATCTCTCTGCCACTCACACACACATTCATCTCTCTCTGCCACACACACACACACATTCATCTCATCACACACACACACACATTCATCTCACACACACACACACACATTCATCTCTCTGTCACTCACACACACACATTCATCTCTCTCTCCACACACACACACACACATTCATCTCTCTCTGTCACTCACACACACATTCATCTCTCTCTGCACACACACACACACATTCATCTCTCTCTGTCACACTCACACACATCATCTCTGTCACTGTCACACACACACACACACATTCATCTCACTGTCACACACACACACACACACACACACACACTCTCTGCCACACACACACACACACATCACTCTCTGTCACACACACACACACATTCATCTCTCTCTGTCACTCACACACACATTCATCATCTCTGCACACACATTCACACACATTCATCTCTCTGTCACACACACACACATTCATCTTCATCTCACACACACACATTCATCTCTCACCACACACACACACACATCTCACACACACACATTCATCTCTCTCTGCACACACACACATTCATCTCTCTCTCACTGCCACTCACACACACATCTCTCTCTGCCATCACACACACACACATTCATCTCTGCCACTCACACACACACACATCTCACTCTGTCACACACACACACATTCATCTCTCTGTCACTCACACACACACACACACACACACACACACACACACACACACACACACACACACACACACACACACACACACACACACACACACATTCATCTCTCTCTGCACACACACATCACACACACACACACATTCATCTCTCTCTGCCACACACACACACACATTCATCTCTCTCTGCCACACACACACACATTCATCTCTCTCTGCCACTCACACACACATTCATCTCTCTCTGCCACTCACACACACATTCATCTCTCTCTGTCACACACACACACACATTCATCTCTCTCTGTCACACACACACACATTCATCTCTCTCTGTCACTCACACACACATTCATCTCACACTGTCACACACACACACACACATTCATCTCTCTGCCACACACACACACATTCATCTCTCTCTGTCACTCACACACACACACATTCACATCTCTCTCTGTCACACACACACACATTCATCTCTCTCTGTCACACACACACACATTCATCTCTCTCTGTCACTCACACACACACACATTCATCTCTCTCTGTCACACACACACACATTCATCTCTCTCTGTCACTCACACACACACACATTCATCTCTCTCTGCACACACACACACATCTCTCTCTGTCACACATTCATCACTCTCTGCACACACACACACACACATTCATCTCTCTCTGCACACACACACACACATTCATCTCTCTCACACACACACACACACACACACACACACATTCATCTCTCTCTGTCACACACACATTCATCACACACACACACATTCATCTCTCTCTGTCACTCTTCTCTCTCTTTTCACACACACACACATTCATCTCTCTCTGTCACTCACACACACATTCATCTCTCTGTCACTCACACACACACACATTCATCTCTCTCTGTCACACACACACACATTCATCTCTCTCAGCCACACACACACACACATTCATCTCTCTCTGCCACACACACACACACATTCATCTCTCTCTGCCACTCACACACACATTCATCTCTCTCTGCCACTCACACACACATTCATCTCTCTCTGTCACTCACACACACACACATTCATCTCTCTCTGTCACACACACACATTCATCTCTCTCTGCCACACACACACACACACATTCATCTCTCTCTGTCTCTCACACACACACACACACATTCATCTCTCTCTGCCACTCACACACACACATCTCTCTCTGTCACACACACACACATTCATCTCTCTCTGCCACACACACACACACATTCATCTCTCTCTGTCACTCACACACACACATTCATCTCTCTCTGCCACACACACACACACACATTCATCTCTCTCTGTCACACACACACACACATTCATCTCTCTCTGTCACACACACACACATTCATCTCTCTCTGTCACACACACACACACACATTTCATCTCTCTCTGTCACTCACACACACACTCACTGTCACTCACACACACATTCACTCTCTCTGTCACTCACTCACTCACTCTCTCTGCCACACACACACACACACACACACACACACACACACACACACACACACACACACACACACACACACACACACACACACACACACACACACACACACACACACATTCATCTCTCTGCCACTCACACACACATTCATCTCTCTCTGCCTGACACACACACATTCATCTCACACACACACACACACACACACACACACACACACACACACACACACACACACACACACACACACACACACACACTGTCACACACACACACACACACACACACACACACACACATTCATCTCTCTCTGCCACTCACACACACATTCATCTCTCTGTCACACACACACACATTCATCTCTCTCTGTCACTCACACACACATTCATCTCTCTCTGTCACTCACACACACATTCATCTCTCTCTGCTGTCACTCACACACACACACATTCATCTCTCTCTGTCACACACACACACATCACACTCTGTCACACACACACACACATCACACTGCACACACACACACACATTCATCTCACTGCACACACACACACACACACACTCTGTCACACACACACACATTCATCTCTCTCTGCCACTCACACACACATTCATCTCTCTCTCTCTCACACACACACACACACACACACACACACACACACACACACACACACACACACACACACACACACACACACACACACACACACACACACACACACACACACACATTCATCTCTCTCTGCCACTCACACACACATTCATCTCTCTCTGTCACACACACACACACACACACACACACACATTCATCTCTGTCACACACACACACACATTCATCTCTCTCTGTCACTCACACACACATTCATCTCTCTCTGTCACTCACACACACATTCATCTCTCTCTGTCACACACACACACACATTCATCTCTCTCTGTCACTCACACACACATTCATCTCTCTCTGTCACTCACACACACACACACATTCATCTCTCTCTGTCACACACACACACACATTCATCTCTCTCTGTCACACACACACACACATTCATCTCTCTCTGTCACACACACACACACATCTCATCACACACACATTCATCTCTCTCTGTCACTCACACACACATTCATCTCTCTCTGTCACTCACACACACACACACATTCATCTCTCTCTGTCACACACACACACATTCATCTCTCTCTGTCACTCACACACACACACACATCACTCACACACTCACACACACTCACACACACACACACACACACACACACACACACACACACACACACACACACACACACACACACACACACACACACACACACACACACACACACACACACACACACATGAATCTCTCTCTGCCACTCACACACACATTCATCTCTCTCTGTCACACACACACACACACACACACACACACACACACACACACACACACACACACACACACACACACACACACACACACACACACACACACACACACACACACATTCATCTCTCTCTGTCACACACACACACATTCATCTCTCTCTGTCACACACACACACATTCATCTCTCTCTGTCACACACACACACATTCATCTCTCTCTGTCACACACACACACATTCATCTCTCTCTGTCACACACACACACATTCATCTCTCTCTCTGCCACTCACACACACATTCATCTCTCTCTGTCACTCACACACACATTCATCTCTCTCTCTGTCACTCACTCGCGCACACTTTCTTTTTCACACACACACACACACACACACACACACACACACACACACACACACACACACACACACACACACACACACACACACAGACACACACACACACACACACACACACACACAGAGGCAGGCATGACTGCCCAGACTCAGTGTAGTTTTCCTTCTTCTTGTTCTCTCATCATAAGCTCAACAGCTCTCAGAAGATCCATTTTCACCAGAAGAAAAATAAACATCTTTCATCCTGTAGTTTTTGCAGTTGATTTGATTTCCTAGCTTGATTTAATCTTCAAACAGTGTTTCATGAAGTCCCAGTCTCCAAGGGAGGTGCAATCAGGCATTCTCAGAACAGATGAAAAATGTAACTGTAGTCTTATCAAGTCTAGTGAAGAGACAATACCAGGCAGTCTCACTCATACTCAGCACAGAGAAAGAGAGGGAGAGAGACAGGCAGACGTAGACAGGCAGACGTAGACAGGCAGACAGAGAGTGAGACAGGCAGACAGAGAGTGAGACAGGCAGACAGACAGGAAGACAGACAGGCAGAGAGACAGACAGGAAGACAGACGGGCAGAGAGACAGACAGAAAGAGAGTGAGACAGGCAGAGAGACAGACAGACAGGCAGAGAGACAGACATACAGACAGGCAGAGAGACAGACAGGAAGACAGACAGGCAGAGAGACAGACAGGAAGACAGACAGAAAGAGAGTGAGACAGGCAGACAGACAGGAATAGAGACAGACAGAAAGAGAGTGACAGGCAGACCGGCAGAGAGACTGGCAGAAAGAGAGTGAGACAGACAGGCAGAGAGACACACAGACAGGCAGAGAGACAGACAGAAAGAGAGTGAGACAGACAGACAGGCAGAGAGACAGACAGAAAGAGAGTGACAGGCAGAGAGACTGGCAGAAAGAGAGTGAGACAGGCAGACAGACAGGCAGAGAGACAGACAGAGAGTGAGACAGGCAGAGAGACAGACAGACAGAAAGAGAGCGAGACAGACAGACAGGCAGAGAGACAGACAGACAGAAAGAGAGTGAGGCAGACAGACAGACAGGCAGAAAGAGAGTGAGACAGACAGACAGACAGACAGACAGACAGACAGACAGACAGACAGACAGACAGACAGACAGACAGACAGACAGACAGACAACAGAAAGACAGACAGACAGACAGACAGACAGAAAGAGAGTGAGACAGACAGACAGACAGACAGGCAGAGAGACTGGCAGAAAGAGAGAGAGGATGTGAAAGGACACAGGGAGAGTATTCTGACTACACTCCTCTCATGTCTCTGCTCGATTGAAGTGAACAAGCTCTTTGATGTGTTTGTGGAGACGGCGTATGTGAAAGTGTTCGTCGAAGCTCACAGCACTATGTGAAACCCATCTGTAATTTGCTAACATGGGTGTCCTTGTCAGAGACCCTCTACTGGTGCATCCTCTTATCTGTAGGTGGTCGGCTGGGACAGAGTGCCTTCTCATTGTCTCTCTTTGAGGGGGTAGCTTGAACCCTAGCGCTGACGAGCTGCGGTACAGCCAAATAGAAATGTATTGGCAATGTTCCTAAGTTAGCGCAGACTGCATTCATGGTAAAGCTGCCAATTTTGGCTCAATCGGAAATTACCTTTACATTTCAAGCGCGCTACAGCGCTGAACTTCAGCCATACGGATTGAATCCAACCGTCAGGAGAACTTGGGTTTGACACCTTAGGATGCTTGCACTATGCGGTTGTTCCTGGGTTTGAAATCCGTTATTGCAGGATTGTTTCAGCTTCCTTGCACTTGATGTAAGTCGCTCTGGATAAAACTGCTTGACTTATTACACTAAATGTCATTTACAATTTTATGTTAAAACATTTTATGTTAAAACAGAGATGATAGATGCAAGATATGTAAACATTATTAATGTGGCATTATTAAAGTGACTAGTGATCCATTTATTAAAGTGGCCAATGATTTCAAGTCTGTATGTAGGCAGCAGCATCTCTGTGTTAGTGGTTTGCTGTTTAACAGTCTGATGGCCTTGATAGAAGCTGTTTTTCAGTCTCTCAGTCCCAGCTTTGATGCACCTGTACTGACCTCACCTTCTGGATGATACAGGGTGAACAGGCAGTGGCTCGGGTGGTTGTTGTCCTTGAGGATCTTTTTGGCCTTCCTGTGACATCTGGTGGTGTAGGTGTCCTGGAGGGCAGGTAGTTTGCGCCCGGTGATGCGTTGTGCAGACGCACCACCCTCTGGAGAGCCTTGCGGTTGTGGGTGGTGCAACTGCCGTACCAGGCAGTGATACAGCCCGACAGGGTTTTAGGTGACAAGACAATTTCTTCAGCCTCCTGAGCTTGTGATTTGTCAAACTGGGTAGAATGAACTTTGAAACATCAGTCATTCAGTTGCCAGGAGATGAGGAACAAAACATGCCATAATAAGAAGGTCAAACACAAATTCTCTCCCTCTCTTACACTCTCTCTCTCTCTCTCACTCTCTCTCTCTTCTTACACTCTCTCTCTCTCTCTTACACTCTCTCTCTCTCTTACTCTCTCTCTCTTACTCTCTCTCTCTCTCATTCTCTTCTCTCTCTCTCTCTCTCTCTCTCTCTCTCTTATACTCTCTCTCTCTTACTCTCTCTCTCTCTCTCTCTCTCTTACTCTCTCTCTCTCTCTTACACTCTCTCTCTCTCTCTTACACTCTCTCTCTCTTACACTCTCTCTCTCCCTCTCTTACTCTCTCTCTGTGTCTCTCTCTGTCATCAAGTCAAAGAATTATAACTTTCCACATTCATATCTTCATGTGTACCAAGGAAGAGAATCAAAAAGGTTGGCCACTCAAACCTAGACGACCTTTCTTCCTCAATGCCAGGCAATTACTGCTGTGAACAGAACATTTTTCACGACCCACGATATTCCAGCCAGACATGCAATGATAAAGAACTAGAGATGTGAAATGGTAGCTGGGCTATTGTACGAGTCGCACCGATGCAAGACATTTGACCTTCATAAAAAACTTCCAGTACAAAGCAAGGACTCATAAAAGTACTGTACTCACTTTTCGAATATTTGGGATGTATAGATGATGGCTCTTGACTGTTATGACGCAATTACGTTTTTTTGTTGTGCTATCGTTCAATGATCGTTCAATGATCGTTTAATGATCGTTCAATGATCGTTCAATGATCGTTCAATGACCGTTTAATGATCGTTCAATGACCGTTCAATGACCGTTCAATGACCGTTTAATGATCGTTCAATGATCGTTCAATGATCGTTCAATGACCGTTTAATGATCGTTCAATGACCGTTCAATGATCGTTCAATGATCGTTCAATGACCGTTCAATGACCGTTCAATGATCGTTCAATGATCGTTCAATGATCGTTCAATGACCGTTCAATGACCGTTCAATGATCGTTCAATGATCGTTCAATGACTGTTCAATGACTGTTCAATGATCGTTCAATGATCGTTCAATGATCGTTCAATGACCGTTCAATGATCGTTCAATGATCGTTCAATGATCGTTCAATGATCGTTCAATGATCGTTCAATGACCGTTCAATGATCGTTTAATGATCGTTCAATGATCGTTTAATGATCGTTCAACCCCTTGGCTTTCATTCTTCATCCTCTTTTATTCCTCTCATGTCTCTTTCACTGAGTCACCCCTCCACTTTCTACTGTATATCTGGTTTTTTACCATGTTTACCATGTCATTAAAACTCGTTTTTCAACCACCACAAATTTCTTGCTAACAAACTATAGTTTTGGCAAGTCGGTTAGGACATCTACTTTGTACATGACACAAGTCATTTTTCCTTCAATTGTTTATAGACAGATTATTTCACTTAAAATTCACTGTTTCACAATTCCAGTGGTTCAGAAGTTTACATACATTAAATGGACTGTGCCATTAAACAGCTTGGAAAATTCCAGAAAATGTCATTGCTTTAGAAGCTTCTGATAGGCTAATTGACATAATTTGAGTCAATTGGAGGTGTAACTGTGGATGTATTTCAAGGCCTACCTTCAAACTCAGTGCCTCTTTGCTTGACATCATGGGAAAATCAAAAGAAATCAGCCAAGTCCTCAGAAAAAAAAAATTGTAGACCTCCACAAGTCTGGTTCATCATTTTGAGCAATTTCCAAACGCCTAAAGCTACCACGTTCATCTGTACAAACAATAGTACATGAGAATAAACACCATGGGACCACGCAGCCGTCATACCGCTCAAGAAGGAGACGCAATCTGTCTCCTTGAGATGAAGGTACTTTGGTGTGAAATGTGCAAATCAATCCCAGAACAACAGCAAAGGACCTTGTGAAGATGCTGGAAGAAACAGGTAATAAAGTATCTATATCCACAGTAAAATGAGTCCTATATCGGCATAACCTGAAAGGCCGCTCAGCAAGGAAGAAGCCACTGCTCCAAAACCGCCATAAAAAAAGCCAGACTACGGTTTTCAACTGCACATGGGGACGAAGATCGTACTCTTTTGGAGAAATGTCCTCTGATCTGATGAAACAAAAATAGAACTGTTTTGCCATAATGACCATCATTATGGTTAGAGGAAAAGGGGGAGGCTTGCAAGCCGAAGAACACCATCCCAACCGTGAAGAACGGGGCTGGCAGCATCATGTTGTGGGGGTGCTTTGCTACAGGAGGGACTGGTGCACTTCACAAAATAGATGGCATCCATGATGGAGGAAAATTATTTGGATGTATTGAAGCAACATCTCAAGTTAAAGCTTGGTCACAAATGGAAGTTGTCTTCCAAACAAAGTTGTGGCAAATGGACAATGACCCCAAGCATAGTTCCAAAGTTGTGGCAAAATGGCTTAAGGACAACAAAGTCAAGGTATTGGAGTGGCCGTCACAAAGCCCTGACCTCAATCCTATAGACAATTTGTGGGCAGAACTGAAAAAGTGTGTGCGAACAAGGAGGCCTACAAACCTGACTCAGTTGCACCAGCTCTGTCAGGAGGAATGGGCCAAAATTCACCCAACGTATCGTGGGAAGGCTACCTGAAACGTTTGACCCAAGTTAAACAATTTAAAGGCAATGCTACCAAATACTAACTGAGTGTATGCAAACTTCTGACTCACTGGGAATGTGATGAAAGAAATAAAAGCTGAAATAAATCATTCTCTCTGCTAATATTGTGACATTTCACATTCTTAAAATAAAGTGGTGATCCTAACTGACTTAAGACAGGGAATTTTTATGAGGATTAAATTTCAGGAATTGTGAAAAACTGAGTTTAAATGCATTTGGGTAAGGTGTATGTAAAGTTCCAACTTCAACTGTATGTGTTTATCATGTTGTTTGTCAAACCCTGAGTCACCTCTCCACCTGTTTGTTTACAGGTATGTGTGTTTGTTGTTTGTCAAACCCTGAGTCACCTCTCCACCTGTTTGTTTACAGGTATGTGTGTTTATCATGTTGTTTGTCAAACCCTGAGTCACCTCTCCACCTGTTTGTTTACAGGTATGTGTGTTTATCATGTTGTTTGTCAAACCCTGAGTCACCTCTCCACCTGTTTGTTTACAGGTCAAACAGTCACCTGTTTTGTTTACAGGTATGTGTGTTTATCATGTTGTTTGTCAAACCCTGAGTCACCTCTCCACCTGTTTGTTTACAGGTATGTGTGTTTGTTGTTTGTCAAACCCTGAGTCACCTCTCCACCTGTTTGTTTACAGGTATGTGTGTTTGTTGTTTGTCAAACCCTGAGTCACCTGTTTGTTTGTCAAACCCTGAGTCACCTCTCCACCTGTTTGTTTACAGGTATGTGTGTTTATCATGTTGTTTGTCAAACCCTGAGTCACCTCTCCACCTGTTTGTTTACAGGTATGTGTGTTTAACATGTTGTTTGTCAAACCCTGAGTCACCTCTCCACCTGTTTGTTTACAGGTATGTGTGTTTAACATGTTGTTTGTCAAACCCTGAGTCACCTCTCCACCTGTTTGTTTACAGGTATGTGTGTTTAACATGTTGTTTGTCAAACCCTGAGTCACCTCTCCACCTGTTTGTTTACAGGTATGTGTGTTTATCATGTTGTTTGTCAAACCCTGAGTCACCTCTCCACCTGTTTGTTTACAGGTATGTGTGTTTGTTGTTTGTCAAACCCTGAGTCACCTCTCCACCTGTTTGTTTACAGGTATGTGTGTTTATCATGTTGTTTGTCAAACCCTGAGTCACCTCTCCACCTGTTTGTTTACAGGTATGTGTGTTTGTTGTTTGTCAAACCCTGAGTCACCTCTCCACCTGTTTGTTTACAGGTATGTGTGTTTATCATGTTGTTTGTCAAACCCTGAGTCACCTCTCCACCTGTTTGTTTACAGGTATGTGTGTTTGTTGTTTGTCAAACCCTGAGTCACCTCTCCACCTGTTTGTTTACAGGTATGTGTGTTTATCATGTTGTTTGTCAAACCCTGAGTCACCTCTCCACCTGTTTGTTTACAGGTATGTGTGTTTTAAGGAATACAGGATGTTGTTTGTCAAACCCACTGAGTCACCTCTCCACCTGTTTGTTTTTGTCAAACCCTGAGGTTTGTTTACAGGTATGTGTGTTTATCATGTTGTTTGTCAAACCCTGAGTCACCTCTCCACCTGTTTGTTTACAGGTATGTGTGTTTAACATGTTGTTTGTCAAACCCTGAGTCACCTGTTTGTTTACAGGTATGTGTGTTTATCATGTTGTTTGTCAAACCCTGAGTCACCTCTCCACCTGTTTGTTTACAGGTATGTGTGTTTATCATGTTGTTTGTCAAACCCTGAGTCACCTCTCCACCTGTTTGTTTACAGGTATGTGTGTTGTTTGTCACCCTGAGTCACCTCTCCACCTGTTTGTTTACAGGTATGTGTGTTTATCATGTTGTTTGTCAAACCCTGAGTCACCTCTCCACCTGTTTGTTTACAGGTATGTGTGTTTGTTTTTGTCAAACCCTGAGTCACCTGTTTGTTTACAGGTATGTGTGTTTATCATGTTGTTTGTCAAACCCTGAGTCACCTCTCCACCTGTTTGTTTACAGGTATGTGTGTTTGTTGTTTGTCAAACCCTGAGTCACCTCTCCACCTGTTTGTTTACAGGTATGTGTGTTTATCATGTTGTTTGTCAAACCCTGAGTCACCTCTCCACCTGTTTGTTTACAGGTATGTGTGTTTGTTGTTTGTCAAACCCTGAGTCACCTCTCCACCTGTTTGTTTACAGGTATGTGTGTTTATCATGTTGTTTGTCAAACCCTGAGTCACCTCCCACCTGTTTGTTTACAGGTATGTGTGTTTATCATGTTGTTTGTCAAACCCTGAGTCACCTCTCCACCTGTTTGTTTACAGGTATGTGTGTTTGTTGTTTGTCAAACCCTGAGTCATCTCTCCACCTGTTTGTTTACAGGTATGTGTGTTTATCATGTTGTTTGTCAAACCCTGAGTCACCTCTCCACCTGTTTGTTTACAGGTATGTGTGTTTATCATGTTGTTTGTCAAACCCTGAGTCACCTCTCCACCTGTTTGTTTACAGGTATGTGTGTTTATCATGTTGTTTGTCAAACCCTGAGTCACCTCTCCACCTGTTTGTTTACAGGTATGTGTGTTTATCATGTTGTTTGTCAAACCCCTGAGTCACCTCTCCACCTGTTTGTTTACAGGTATGTGTGTTTATCATGTTGTTTGTCAAACCCTGAGTCACCTCTCCACCTGTTTGTTTACAGGTATGTGTGTTTTATCATGTTGTTTGTCAAACCCTGAGTCACCTCTCCACCTGTTTGTTTACAGGTATGTGTGTTTATCATGTTGTTTGTCAAACCCTGAGTCACCTCTCCACCTGTTTGTTTACAGGTATGTGTGTTTATCATGTTGTTTGTCAAACCCTGAGTCACCTCTCCACCTGTTTGTTTACAGGTATGTGTGTTTATCATGTTGTTTGTCAAACCCTGAGTCACCTCTCCACCTGTTTGTTTACAGGTATGTGTGTTTGTTGTTTGTCAAACCCTGAGTCACCTCTCCACCTGTTTGTTTACAGGTATGTGTGTTTATCATGTTTGTCAAACCCTTCACCTCTCCACCTGTTTGTTTACAGGTATGTGTGTTTATCATGTTGTTTGTCAAACCCTGAGTCACCTCTCCACCTGTTTGTTTACAGGTATGTGTGTTTATCATGTTGTTTGTCAAACCCTGAGTCACCTCTTCACCTGTTTGTTTACAGGTCAAACCTGAGTCACCTCTCCACCTGTTTGTTTACAGGTATGTGTGTTTATCATGTTGTTTGTCAAACCCTGAGTCACCTCTCCACCTGTTTGTTTACAGGTATGTGTTACAGGCTGCATCTTGCCAGAGGCGGCACAGGGAGCCCGGACAAAAACATTTAGAATGGTGACATTTGCGCAATCGGTTTTCTATTGCTCATTTGCATGTCACGTCAATTATATCATGACCCTTGTCGGAGTAGGTGCCCTGATTCTAGTTTGTGAGCTAAGCAGGCTACTGCCTGGGAAGGTCTCCCACTCAGAAGTAACCGAGGAGGCTGTATGGTTCACTTGCTTCCTATTCTGAATGTTTGATAAATTAGTGCATAATGACATGGTTCTGTAGCTCAGTTGGTAGAGCATGGCGCTTGTAACGCCAGGGTAGTGGGTTCGATTCCCGGGACCACCCATACGTAGAATGTATGCACACATGACTGTAAGTCGCTTTGGATAAAAGCGTCTGCTAAATGGCATATTATTATTATTATTATATTTAATAGTACAACAAATGAATTTAGGGTGTTAGACTCATATACTGTATTTCAATGCAAATTCAGGGGAACTTCTGAATTATTTTGGAGCAGCCTCTGGTACTGGCCAGGATGAGGAGCCATCTACCTCCTCAGCCATACAGACCTCTTCAGAAATGATCTCGGAGCCTCAGGATGAGGAACCATCTACCTCCTCAGCCACACAGACCTCTTCAGAAATGATCTCGGAGCCTCAGGATGAGGAACCATCTACCTCCTCAGCCATACAGACCTCTTCAGAAATGATCTCGGAGCCTCAGGATGAGGAACCATCTACCTCCTCAGCCACACAGACCTCTTCAGAAATGATCTCGGAGCCTCAGGATGAGGAACCATCCACCTCCTCAGCCACACAGGTGTCTTCACAAATATTGTCTGAGGATGAGGATGAAGACCCATTTGCTTCAACTTCTCCCCAGCAGGATTCTTCAGGTGTGTTTGTGCACATAGTTTATGATTATTTGTTTGTGTTGTTCCAAATGTCTGAATAAAAATAGTTAGTTTTTTGCTGTTGGCAGGAGGCTGAAGGTGGGGTTTGCCCAGGGAGCTATACAAGCTAGAACCGCCACCATGTTGTCTGTGACCTCTCATAGGTCTGTTAAGATGGGGCCCATCCAGAGCAACTCACAGTAGTGCATACATTTGAATACTTTCTTTGTACTGGTCCCCCTTGGGAATCGAACCCACAACACTGGCACTGCAAGCGCCATGCTCTACCAACTGAGCTACACGGGACTACACACACTCGTGCATACATACTCACACCACTCCCTCCCACACACACGTGCAACTAGGACAAAATGTGTTTTAACTCATCTCCAGTGCCAGTATGTGAAGTGATTTATTTTGGTGTGCAGAGGGCTTAGGTTTCCTTTCACAGGGACAACACTGTGAAAGTAATTTGTGTAAAGGGAGGGGATGGTTCCTCCACCACGCCATGTTTCCATGGTTCCAGCTACATTTACATTTAAGCTCATGTCAAACCTGATGTTTTCAACCGTAATCACCAGATGTGCAAGAACAAGTGCTCCAGTACCTTTCTCTTTGCTCTCCCTCAATTTTTTTCTCATGTCTCTCTCTCTCTCTCTCTCTCTCTCTCTCTCTCTCTCTCTCTCTCTCTCTCTCTCTCTCTCTCTCTTCCTCTCTCTCTCTCAGGGCTTCCTCAGGTCTCTCTCTCTCTCAGGGCTTCCTCAGGTCTCTCTCTCTCTCTCAGGGCTTCCTCAGGTCTCTCTCTCTCTCTTCCTCAGGTCTCTCTCTCTCTCTCTCAGGGCTTCCTCAGGTCTCTCTCTCTCTCTCTCAGGGCTTCCTCAGGTCTCTCTCTCTCTCTCTCAGGGCTTCCTCAGGTCTCTCTCTCTCTCTCTCAGGGCTTCAGGGCTTCCTCAGGGCTTCCTCAGGTCTCTCTCTCTCTTCCTCAGGTCTCTCTCTCTCAGGGCTCTCAGGTCTCTCTCTCAGGGCTTCCTCAGGTCTCTCTCTCTCTCTTCCTCTCAGGGCTTCCTCAGGTCTCTCTCTCTCTCAGGGCTTCCTCAGGTCTCTCTCTCTCTCAGGGCTTCCTCAGGTCTCTCTCTCTCTCTTCTCTCTCTCTCTCTCTCTTCCTCTCTCTCTCTCTCTCAGGGCTTCCTCAGGGCTTCCTCTCTCTCAGGGCTTCTCAGGTCTCTCTCTCTCAGGGCTTCCTCAGGTCTCTCTCTCTCTTCCTCAGGGCTTCCTCAGGTCTCTCTCTCTCTCTCAGGGCTTCCTCAGGTCTCTCTCTCTCTCAGGGCTTCCTCAGGTCTCTCTCTCTCTCAGGGCTTCCTCAGGTCTCTCTCTCTCTCTCTCAGGGCTTCCTCAGGTCTCTCTCTCTCTCAGGGCTTCCTCAGGTCTCTCTCTCTCTCTCTCAGGGCTTCCTCAGGTCTCTCTCTCTCTCTCTCTCTCTCTCTCTCTCTCTCTCTCTCTCTCTCT